>NC_062193.1:2474798-2599798 GCF_912470025.1 Vespa velutina | reverse complement strand
TCATTTCTTTTTTCTTTTTCTTCTTGTTTTCCAAAATATGACTCCCAGAGTGTGAATAACATTTTTACTTTCTCCTTAAGTAAGGAAAAAGAAGGGAAAGAAAGAAAGAAAGGAAAAACAATAAAAAAAAAAAAAAGAAAGAAACAAGCATATCGAGCTCGTTAAAATTGACAACGAAAGAACATATTTTATGTATATATTTAAAAAGCTAATTGAATTCTATTTAAAATCTATGTCCAATTTCTCGATAAGCATTGAAAAATAGACGAAAATAATCGGCTTCGTTGCAAGTCAATTCGTTTTAGGTATTACCAAGGACAAAACTCTCTCATGAGACTCATAGTTGTTTGGGAGAATACATAGACATTATTTGAATTGTTATAACTTAACGTATTTCATTATTTTATACTTACAATTACCGATTTACGGATCATCGCTCGTACCAGACGAGAGAGAAAGAGAAAGAGAAAGAGAAAGAGAGAGAGAGAGAGAGAGAGAGAGAGTGAGAGAGAGAGAGTATGTGTATATACACGTGTTACGTATATACGTTCTCGTCATCGTTTCTCTGTCGGCCGAATGATCACCACCCTATCATCGCTTTAATTATCTCTGACGTCGCATACTTACTATTTTTCTATCAGTTTCGAAATGTTTTCATAATGTCGATCGCACGCTTTTATAATGTTGATAACGATCTCATCATTCTTTTCGATCAGTCTTTTATCGTCCGATACTTTCATTTGATTTTTATCGTTGAATTTAATGATAATTAACGAATGTCCTATCGAGATAACAAATAAAAGAGACATAAATAAACACAATATACCTTTATTCCTTAAGAGAACATAGAAAACAAGAATTGTCACCATTATAACTAATGTATTATACTTAAAGGTAAATTTAGAATTACACTGCGTAACTTGTTAGTATTCAGCACTATCTACTTCACTCGTTTACCGTTTCCGTAAAAATATAACTTTACGACAAAAAGAGATAACACCGTGTTCGTTATTATACTAATAAAGAATAATAATTATCTTTGTCAAATGAATGGTCAATATCTAGGCAAAACTATATTTTTCAATTTTTATCACCATCTTGCATGAAACAATATAGAATTAAGATTGGTTAGTTTTTAGGAGAAAAAGAAGGAGAAAAAGAGAAGAAAATTCAATTAGTTGCTAAAATAAAATGTATGTAGAAAATAAATAAATTATATCTTGAAATATAAGCCATGTGTTCTTTGCATGTATTACATGGTCTCTTTATCGAATCAATAGATAAAAGTAATCAAGAATGTATAACGGAGCAGAAAAAAAAAAGAAAAGCAGGTGAACGAGTGTTTCACACAACTATGCTGAAAAAGGGTATAATTTTGCCGGTAGGCTTTTTTTTCAAGGGCTACGGAACAACAAACTGTCAAGTTAATCACTTGCGACCATCTGGTTCTAACATACCAAAGTGTATTAGGTCACTTACCTCCGGCACGATTCGTATTCCGTAGATAACTTATTAAACAACGGAGCGTTGGCCGAAACGATGAAAGTGGCTCTTACTAACTAACGGAATAGGAAGGAACGCTTCTCGCAACCTGACAAACATGTACGCAACTGTCACCGCTCGAAACTGTCATCACGATGGATTTGTCCACGCGCACAATGTTACCAACGAATGAACGCTTCTATCGCCACCATCTTTCTATAAGGGAATTTTCTTATTGCGAGGATTGTAAATGCGAAAGCAAATGTAGACGTCCCACTTCCTACGTTCTTTCGAATACCGTTACGAAACGCGAATCACTTGACGTATAGAAAGTCAATTTAAATTATTATTGCATTTGGCGCGCTCGCGCCATCTTGCAGAGACAATTTCAACTGGAATAAAGGTACGTTCAGTATCGACGACAACGTCATTTTTTTCTCTGCCTTATCCTCGTCAAACAAGATATCGAAATCATCATACCTTGAAAATTGTGATTGGCTCGTATTTTCAATGATTTTAGAGACCAATTAATCGTTGTGATCTTTTTTCTTTTTTTTCATGCCTACAGTTTACACATTTGCGAGTGAAATTCTACGTTTTTTCTAGTGTATTCTTTGGCGTCATGTGATACGATATAAGTAGAATCCTTAGAGACGCGCCGTATTTTATTAGAAAAAGAAAATAGAAGAACATATATTATCTTTGAAAAGTGAACTTTGTTTTTCTTATAATGAATGTAAAACTATTAAATGAGATCGATTATTTGACTCGTAAGTTGTAGATGTTCATTACGCCATATAAATTTTGTCTAAATCCGTGATTACAAGGTCATCATTTCAGGTCTTATAAAAAAATATAAGAGTGAATCATCTGGAAATTTGCCTAATAGTAGTGCTACAAATAAACAGAATATAAATATGAATATATCGGAATGTCAAAGTAATTTAAATACATTTCCTAAATCTCGACCAACTGACATAGTGACTTATGAAAAATTAAATAATAATATACATATAAAGCCTTCAACAATGTCCTGTAACGTTTATGTTAATCCATATTTTAAGCCACAAAATCCTGTGGTACATATCAATCCCAAAATGCATATGAAACCATTCATACATGTCAATCCTAAAATGGTGAAAAGTGTTGCTAGTACAAATGAAACTACAATGAATAATACTTCTAACATAATGAATAATTCTCAACAAAATTTAACACAAATGGACATAAAAAAGTTGAAACTTCATACAAAACCTTCGATACATGTCAACCCAAAAATAATGACTAGCATTGCGAGTTCAACTTCAATGACAGAAAGTAATTATACATGTGTTAAATCAGGTATTAAAGAAAGTTTTATTCAGACAGATGTAAAAAAATCAGTATATATAAATCCAAAATTAATATCAAAATTATCATCGACTAAAGAATCAGAAATAGTTGAAAAACGAGAGACCGTACCAAATTTTAATCAACCTGCATGTTCAAGATTAAAATTTATAAGAAAAATTGACACTGCAAAGACTCCCATAAAAAAAACTAATATGTCAAATATTTTATTATTATCAAAAAGAAAACTAATAAGAGCTAAACGCACAATGAAAGGAAATGCTGTGATTTCTCAAATAGGTCCACAAAAAGTTAAAAAACCTTCTCCAACAAAAAAAATTAAAACTACCATATTACAGAGTACAAAAAATATTGTAGCGAATAATAATACATTGCAATGCAACAGTAATGATATAAACTTATCAAAGGTACATAATGCTAAAACAAAAGTAAATAAATACAAAATTGACAGGACTATACAATCATTAACAGAACCGAAGAAAAGTGAAACTTCCCAACCAAAGAAAGCCAAGTAATTATATTATATAGAAATAGAAATTGTTGGTCTATATATAAGTATCATTTATATTACAGGTATAATTCGATGGAATTAGTTACAATTGGAGGAATAGTATACAAATCATCCAGAAATCAATTAGTTCGAAGAAGTTACTCTTTGAAGAGTATGGATATTTTTTTGACTAGATTAAATGTCTATAAGTATACCTATTATAATATGTATAGTTTTATATAATCATTTTTTTAATTTTATTAAACTTATTTTAGGAAAACTTGCATCAAACAATAAAAATGATAAATTTATAATTACAACAAATGGTAAGAAGCTTTGTAGACTTAAAATAAGCAAAGATGTACCTAATCGGAAGAATGCTATACAAACAACTGAATCTAAACTTGGAAACATGATTACATCAAAAATTACTCACAAAAATAATATTAGGTAAAGTTATTTGAGTCTTAATTAATTTATTATGTAATTGCACTTTAATTCTATTTTCTCTATCTTTTTCTCTCTACAGTAATAAAGTTAAACAAAGGAGTATACAAATTTTGCGCAATAAAATGCGCAAAAATAACCAACCATGTTTGTTCTTCCAACGATTTGGATATTGTGCCAATCAAAAGAAGGGAACCTGTTCTAAACTTCATGACAAAAAACAGATCTCAGTTTGTAAAAAGTATATAGTTATTCTTATTTATGAGGGACATAACTCAGGAATTTATAATCTAAAGAACTTTGTTTATTATAAATTATTAATTATTTTTTAAGTAATATCTTTAAACAAATCTAAAATTCCACTTTTACATGCATACATATGTGCAGATTTCTTCAAGGAAAATGCTTATTGGATGCATGTCCTCTTTCACATGATGTTGGACCTGAGAAAATGCCAACCTGCAAATATTTTCTAGAAGCCTGTTGTACGCGAGATCAGTGTCCTTATCGTCATGTCAAAGTTTCATCTAGTACTCCTATCTGCATAGAATTTCTGCAAGGATATTGTTCTAAAGGAAACGAGGTAACAATATTTTTATTTCTATATATACTATATTCTGTAATCAGTAAATTATGTTTCCTGATTATAAATATGATCATAAATAATTCTACAAATTACAAATGTATTTACTTTATATGAAAACGCACGTAATAACTATATAACTAATAAATAACTAGATTAGTGATTTCTTCTTCTATAGTGTAAGCTGCGTCATGAGTATCTTTGCCCTGAATATAACAAAACCAGCAACTGCAGCAAAGGTAAGTATTGTCCCTATCCTCATAAACCAACTACATCTACTGCCCGACAAAACAATAAGTATTTACAAAAAGAACCTAATGCAACTAAAAGTCAAAGTACATCTACAATAGAGAATGATACAGAATTGACCAATCATGAATGTAGATTACGATATTATGAGAGTACTGACACAGTCAATAATGATCTTGCTACAACAAAGGATAATATTATGAAAAAAGTACAAATTATAAAAAATGTTGCAATAGCACAACAATCAGGCGATATATTTATGAATGAGGAAATTTCTAACAACAATATTGCAGAACCAAGCATATCTGAAAAAGAGTCAACAAATTTTGAAAACAAATTACCGAAAAGATTGCCTCTTGGTATTCTACCCGCTTTTATCCCTATTAATTAACAGACGTGATTATTATTTAAATCATAATTATTTTAATTTTATTTATCTATGCTTTTTAAATGTTCATATGCTGGGAAAAATATAATTTATTTTATATTATGCATTATTAACTTTTCAACCTCAAATATTTTTTATTTTTGTCTTTGATAGTATTAGTAAATCATAAAATTCATTTGTCACGTTAATATATTTTATTTCTCTATAAGCAATATTGTGATACATGTAGTTAAATTAATTATATCGTGTAATTTTATATCTTATACCTACTATTATTTAATTGTACTTATTTTTACGTTTTTATTTTGCCACAATGAATTTTAAATCAAAGAAAAAAAAATTAGATATATTTATATTTTACTAAATTTATTTTTATTGTTAAAATAATTCCACACTATTAAGTTATATGTCCAAATTATTAATTAGTTATATATCCAATTATGAGTATTATGATTGAGAGAAATGTTCACGGAATATTTAAAAACTGTAAAAAAGAAATATGCTCATTGATCTAAAGTACAAATATGTAAAATATTGCTCTCTAAAGTTAGAAGCATCTGAGTATATTTTAAATGACATTGTACTCTTAATCATTTAAGAAACTCGATCCTATTATACTAATATTTTTTCAATAAGAATATTATGCATCTTTAAGACTGAAGATGATTAATTTAATATTATTCTGCATTTAGTTCTCCAGCATGATATTTCAATTTTATATTTAAATTCTATAAGTGATTAAGTCGGGCAATTCATGTTTGGTATTTATGAGAATTTATATATTTATTCTTCCATATTATTTTTTATTATTTTCTCTGTTAGACATATACGAAGTATGAAAATTATATTTTGTAAACTGTATAAGACTCCTGTAAAAATAAAGGATGTATATTTGTTAATAAAGATTTTACCTCTAATATACCATTGTTTTTCTTTATTCATTTTATTTATATATCCTTTAAGTTAAAATAAGTTATTAGATATTAAATATCTTTTATTAATTTAATAAATAAAAAGATATTTATAAAAGATAGAAACAGAAATAATTATTTTATTTATACAACAAATGTAAGTTATTACTATGATTATAAGCTAAAAAAATCGGACTATGTAATAGTAAAGATAATGTAGAATTATCAACTGATGCTGATAATTTCAACCATTGTTCAAGCCAATCTTTCATACTTTCCATTGACATATTTACAGGATTTAATCCTCTAAAAGATAAGGCCTGAAAATATATCGATTAGATTGATTTCTATAAGATATATATTATTTCAAAATTCTTTGAATTATTTTCTTACCCAACATAATGATTCTATGGACATATTATCTACACCTCCCTCTTTAACAATGGCATTATCCATCCGTTTTAACAATATACCTCTTTCTATTAAACGTCTCCTTCTGAAAGGTGTCCATATAGATAATCCATGAATGGCAAGTAGTTTTTTCTAAAATAATAAGTATCAAATATGTATTTACAAATTATATATAATACATATATTATATAATATATGTATTAACAAATAAGGAATCTTTATTTAATTATTTACCATATATTTATGTTCAAGGGTATTTATTGAATATGGCGAACTTGCAAATATAGTAATACATGATAACACATTTTCAATTGTTGGATGCTCACCACTACCCAAACATGCAATGATTCCGTTCCATTTAATTTTCAATAGTTCATTATTAATGTAGTTGACTTTATTTTGCATACAATAAAATAATGGTCTACTGTATTTGAATCTTTTTTTATGAAAATGAAGCATAAAACTTGCTTTTTGTTCTGGTGTCCAAAAATGATGAGTCAACAGTTGTCGTGGAAAGAAATAGGCTAAAGGTATTATAACGTAGTTTGAAAAAGGAATCAAAGATGTTAGAATAACAGGAAAAATCTTAATTAGATCTTTGGGCATTGTATATGCCAACTGAATCTCTTGTCTTGTTAAATTATTTAAGCCTTCCACATTCTGTTTCATTACTATAGATATATATGTTTGTGAATCAGAATATAAATCTTTGATACCATTAGAGAAGGTACGATATAAAACCATCATTTTTGGAAAATTCTTGTCTAAAGTTACTACATATTTTTTTAAATAACTTATATATCTGCCGAACCAATAGTCTTTTAGGTTAGATACTTTTCCTTTTTTCCCATCTCTATTTTCTATTTTTATAACATAACGTTGCACTGGATTGTATAAAAAACAGATGGAATTATGTTTTCCATAAAAAAAAGCTCTCGAAATAGCTTTATGCATAATTGTTAATTTTTGTTTGCAACTTTTATTACAGGTTGAATATATGAAGGTTATGTTTTTGTTATTTATTCAATTAAGATAAATCGGAGATCTTATGTTAGTCATTTCTAAATTTCACTTATTAGTAATCTCTTTTAACATACCTAAGCACATTTATTTTACAAAATGAATTTATTTATTCTATTCTAATAAATGTTTGTGTTTAGGCATACTGAATACTGGTAATAAATTAAACAAAGTAAAAATTTTGATCATTTTAATACAATCTCTTTTCTCAACAATTTATAAATAATATTAGAAATATTATATAATTTATAACATGATGCAATGTTTTAACAAAAATATATTTTACAATTTTTCTAGAGTTCCACCAGAAAATATTATTTAAATAAAACAATATGATTGGTAGAATTTACTTTATCATTTTAGTAAAATCTTTCTTTACAGAATTCTACTCGCTTTTACTACTCTTGCTATGTTGACCGAACTATAGAAACGTTCTGATAGGTTTCTGATAAAACCCATCTCTATCATTGGCTTCGAAGAAAACAGTCAGAATTTAATCATTTAAACAAAGAAAGTAATTCGCCAAATGGAATATATGTATATACACACATACACGTATATTTTATTGAATTGAAGATTATTAATGGTAGTATACTTTGTTATCACGTAAAAACAATTCAAGAGGAGGGGTTATATAGCTGTTTGCTACTGACAGCTAATCTGTGTTCCTTAAAGTGATGTGATCGCGAGTTATTTTATTATCAGTAATCTAAAAAATAAATATTATTAATAAAAGAAAAAACAGTATATATTAAAACATTTTCTAGCATACTTTCCAAGGATTACAATGTCGTTTGAACAATTAAATGGAAAATTGTCATTTATCACAAAAAAATTTGCCGAAGTCAGAGAACTACTGGACGAACATCGAAAATCTGATTTAGAGCGCGAACCTTATAAATTAAAATATGCAGCTATAGATCTACTTAAAGAAATAGAATTAAATCTTAATAATACCATAAACAGTGAACAAGAAGAAAAGGATAAAAATTTAATAACACTATTACTTGCTATTACTCATTTAAATAAAGGGATACTTCATGCTGATACAGAAGAATTAAAAGTTGCTGAAGAGCAATTTATGAAATGCATTGATCTACTGAGGGGTAGAGAATTGGAACCAGAAGGTGTTTTACCAGTTTTAGCGAGTCTCAATCAATTGGGTATAATTTGGTCTCAATGGAATCAACCAGCAAAAGCTAAAGCATTTCTTGATAAAGCAGAACAGATTTATAAAGATTTCACAGATACAAAAAATTCTTGTTGTGATCCTGTTGATTTGGTATCAAATTTTGGTATTGTAGATGTTAAAGAAGGTTTAAGTACTAAGCACGTACTAGAAAAAATACATATATTGACATTATATTATCTTGCACAAGTATATGGAGCTTTGAAAAATCATCACAAATCTGCAGTATATTGTCACATCACATTGCGCAGGCAATTAGAACAAAATGAAGTAATACAAGACTTAGATTACATAGAATGGGCTCTTAATGCAGCTACTCTATCACAGTATTTTATGGAAAATGAAGGTTTTACTCAGGCCAGACATCATTTAGCTGTAGCATATTACATATTGGAAAAATATGAAAATATGATGAAAGAAAAAGAAAATGAAGCAGACAGCGAAATAGCTGCGGCTGAATGTGAACGTTTCAAGCACAGAAGTGCTGATGTAGCTAGATGCTGGGCTAAATATGGGATATTATTGCTTAGTTTATCAAAACAGCGTCTTATACAAAAAGCAGAAAAGGATGAAACTGATCCCCATGACACCAGAGACAGTCAATTGAATTCTAAGTCAGAAAAAGATTCAGAAAAATCTTTTGATGATTTAAAATTTGATATTCTGATAGATGATATCAAACCATTTGTAAATCAGATAACAGATACATACCTTTTGGATTTTAATGATGCCAAACCTGTATTTTTAAATATTCAAAAATGGTTAGATCAAGCAAAAGCATATTATACTCTAGATAATCATGCATCAGATTATGTAGAAATTATACAAGATATATCCCAAGCATACAAATATTTATCATTTTTCGAAGAAAATGAAGATCGTCAGGCGAAAATGCATAAACGTAGAATAGATATCTTGGAAGCTACTGTTAAAGAGTTAAATCCTCAATACTACAAAACTGCATGTAGACAAATTTGGATGGAATTAAGCGAAACATATTCCGATATTTTAGATATTAAGTTGGATCGTTTACGAATAAGCGAAGATAAAACAGACCCTCATGCTTTAATGAAAATCAATCATTTGGCTAAAAGTGCTATTAAAAATTTTCAATTATTTTTAGATTCCCTAGAGAATAATTCTACAGACGCAAGGACGGTAACATTTCCTCACGATCTCGTGCAACCTGCGTTAGGTGCCTATTTTCAGATGGGAAGATTGTATAATAAAATCATAACTCTTGACAAATCTATACAATTGCAGAATACTCAGAATAGTATTAATGCCTACCGATTTGTAATTGATTATTGCGAAACTCATCCCGAAGCTGCGGAGATAATGAAACAAGAACTGAATTTATGTGAAGAGATCGTTAATTTGCTTCCTATGAAAGTTAATAAATTAAAACAAGAATTATTGGAACAATAAATTCATTTGAATATTTAAGACCATATCTATTAAATAAATAATTCCATGTGACCAGTAGTCTCGAGAAAATCGAATTTGACTGTTTTATGTATATTGAATATATGACGTTTTGTTTTTAAACGCAATGAAGAGTATCTATGCATATATTTGTGAAATATGTTTATAAGTATATTAATGTTAAAAAGGACTATTATGTAATTTTTTGATGTAAAATTTACACGATTTTTTGCTAGATCAAGCACCTACAATTAATCTATTTTATTATGAAGTTCTGAAATAAAAAATAAATGTAAATCAATCTAAAAAGAAACACGTTAAAGATTTCTATTTTTTTATAATATGTATTTAAATATTTGTTTTAGATGAGAAAACGTTTTAATAACGTTATAGACTCACTATTATAGATTATGACTATGATTATTTTCGATTATGACTATTTCATTATTGTGAGGTATATAAATATATATTGACATCAGTACTGCGAAAAAATTCTGTTTTTATTTCACAAAATAATATTACTTCTTTTCTGCTTTCTTGGTTGCTTTACTAACACCAGTTGTCTTATTTTTCTTAGCTTTCTTTTTTAATGTAAAGAAAGCATTTGTCCTCAATTTGTTTCTTATTTGTCTAGCTTTCCTCAATTTGAAACGGTCAAAGTCACTAAGCTCGGCGCGCTAAAATTAAGAAATTTAAAATTTGTTAATAGAAATTTATTTCATTATAAGTATACTTCATTCTTTTAAAAATGTAAAGCAGATATTTTTAAATATTAATTTTTAGTACTTTCTTTTTTACAAGTTTCTTTACCTTCTTCTTAGCTGCGACCTTCCTAGCCCACATAGTATTTTTCCATAAGTTATCTATTTCACCTTTTTCCCATGCTTTACGTACAACTCGTGTGGAACCGGTGTACGGAAAACGTAAACGGAATTTAGTAAGATGAAGTTCATTTAACCTCATTTGACCACGTGGTACATTTGCTGCAGGTCCATCAACCAGAACCTATTAATATTACAATTGATAAAAGGATTTGCACTAGAATTATACTACTCTCGATATATTTATATATATAATTTTATTCTCAGATAATAAAATTGGCATCAGCTAAAAGTCAGCCGGCAATTCCTATCAATATAATGGGATCATCATTGAAATAATAAAATGCGAACACAATCACAGATATCTACCAGGAACTATTAAATCTAACTTAATCTATAAAATATTAAGTATATATACTAGATCTATTAATAGTGTAAATAATTAATCATTTATACCCGGTTCTGATCGATAACATCAACAATTGCAACGAGTTTGCCTTGGTAAGGACCATCGCTAACGTAGGCGACTCGACCAGACTCCACAAACCTTTGGAATGGCTATAAAAATATCAAACATTATTTCTTGAAAAAAATGATTAACTTTTTAATATAGATTGATATTAATATAAAATGGTATTGGCACATAAAAAAAGTTCGATTCAGTACACGTGTAACAAAGACGGCACTCTAAACAAACTATGCATACCATGTGGTTAGCTATTTGATTATAAGGTTATGTTAACCGACGCTGTACATATTAGATACATTATATATTAAAATTTCTAAAAAACATTAACTTAATATAAGTGAAGAATAGTATAAATATACAAAACTTAAATTTTACATTCTTACTATATTTTACGTAAATAATATCGATGAAGTTCAGAACCACAATGCACTTACCATGATGTACCGGAAACGAAAGAATTGCACAGGATATAGTTGAATAAGAGAATCAATACCAAGACTGAAACCTTACGATCCCTATATCTTCTTATACGTTTCACTTGATTTCTTTCTTTTTCTAGTACTACCAACATAACAGCAAAAGATTTTCCTAGGATATTTTGAAATATCGATAGTGATCGCCTGACACTTCATAAAATGTGATAATAATAAAATTGTGTTATCAGCAGTGTAAATTCAATATAACCTATATTGATGAATATTTAGAGTACAGATTATAGAGAAATGAACGACAATGAATTTACCATTTATTAAAAATTTTTCAAACTTACCACATAGGATCTTAATTAATCACTGTCAATATAAAAATAAAAGCAAATTATTATTATGTAATAATATTAAAATACATTTAATAAGATCAAAAACAACCAATCCCACTCTATATGAAATCAGGCGAAATGCTAAAAAATCTATTAATATATATGGATACTTTTTGCTGGTGAGTAATATAATAAATATATTTTCTTTTATTATAATCCACAAATAAAAAACTCATAGTACAATGAATTTAAGGTTGTACCAATTTCAACATTTTTTCTTGGTACATGGCAATTACAAAGACGTCAATGGAAGTTAAAATTAATAGAGGATTTACAAACTCGAATAAATGCTGAACCTATTGATTTAGTAGAGAAGTAATTACAATATAGATATAAAAATATAATAATTATAATAAAACAAATATATCTTTTTTATCAAAAATTGATCAATTAGTATGTGTGAATATAACATTAATTTTTCAGTATCAATCAACTGGACTCTTTGGAATATTATACTGTAAAAGTAAAGGGTAAATTTTTACACGAAAAGGAATTTCTTGTTGGGCCTAGATCTGTAATTCATCATAATATCGCTACGGACACAGGAAATCTATTTAGTAGAAGAAATACTAATGGATGGAATGTTATCACACCATTTAAGGTAGAAAATCAAGAGTATGTATATTTGAATCTATGAAAGATGTTTAAGTATATAATTTTATATAAACCACTTTCTATAAATGTTTAATTGTTCTAGTTTAACAATCTTAGTAAATCGTGGTTGGATATCTGAAAAAGCAAAAAATTTGCCACTTAGTAAAATTGAAGATACTATTGAAATTAATGGTATTGTAAGAAAAGAAGAATCTAGACCAGCTTTTAATCCTTCAAATAAACCTAAACATGGAATATGGTATTATAGGTAAATTAAAAATTATTTTGTTTATTATAGAAAAAACTACCTTATATACTTATATAAGCATGATTTTTTAGAGACGTAACAGCTATGGCCAAGATGGCTGATACTTCACCTATATTTATTGACTTATGGTCCGTAAAAGATCCTCCTGAGGGACCACTTAGTTGTCAAACTAGAATTACATTACGAAATGAACATTTTTCTTATATGGTTACTTGGTATACTCTCTCCTTATGTACTGCAACCATGTGGTATAAAATTTTTATAAAGAAGCTACCATTGGCTTAATTAGCACAAGTTTAAAGGTATTAATGATGAAAACTTGTATTTGTACATTATGCATATATAATAAATGCAACGCATGTAAAATTTTTTGCCATGAATACCTATCACAATTTAATGAAACTCCTTCTATATTATAGCATGCACTATTTGACTGATGTCTTTGCGTTTTCGTTTTATGTGATAATAATAATAAGTAAATGGTATATCGATTTTTAATCGAAGATATAAAATGTAATTTCATGACACAATTATATGTATATATTTTTTTGTATTATAACTTATATAATTTAGATATAATTTATTTGTTCATTACAAAATATTTTTTATTATCTTATTTTTAATAAGATATTTAATAAAATGAACGAGTATTTAACTTATAATCATAGATTTCTTTATTTTATAACGCAACAAGTGAGTACTCCATTTATAGGAGGATATTAATTGCTCCCAGAAACATTATTTCCCATATATATAACAACAATAACAGCGATAATAGCGATCATTATCAGCAAAACTGCTAACAGTAGTATATAGTACATTAACGAATGAGCATAGAAAATATCTTTATACAAATATGAAAATATACAATATACAAATTACATCAATAGTGTGTACATTCTTTTATGTAATATTATAATAAAATAGAGCGATATATCATTAATAATTAAATGACGATGAACGCAGGACCCACTTGTAAACACGTCAATATAATTAGATAAAAGGAACACCTTTATAACCCATTTATCGTTATCTAAATGTATGATACTCTGCGGCCGCATAGCAAATCTTGTGAGAGATATGATTACTGATATAATGGAAAAGGCATCAAACTTAACGTTGTCGTGCCAGTGGTAATGAAACACACCGGCATATTAATCGTACCGATCATACGATTGTTTCGAACGAAAAGCTTTCGTTTTATTGTCGCAATTGATTATACCAATATTAATTTAAATATTAATACGAAAGGAATAAATAATTCTCTCGTGCAAGATATATAATTCATGAAATAAATTTTCTTACGTATCCAGATATAAGATACAATAATCATAATAATTTTTTATGATTACGCAATACAACGCAAAATTAATATTTGAGTAAATTTGATTATGTTTATTTTTTACTATACCTTATCGTTCACGTAGATTTTATTCGTATTTATATATAATACACGTGAATTTCAAATAAATTCACTTTTCTGTTTTTTTTTTCTTTTCTTTTCTACAACGTAGAAGTCAGAAAGTTAATAAAATTTCTATTCTATTCAACAGCCCACCTCGTTGTGCAGATGTTATCGATGAAGGATTGATTCTTACCCCTAATCCGTTCTTCAAAAAGAAGTTACACTTACTAAAGAAGAAGTATATGCCTAATAAAATTCTTATAAAAATTCGTAGATGATATTCCTTTAGACCGTTCGATCGAAACTATTCTTTGAAGCATGTAATACCGACTATCGTTCTTTCTTTAAATTTTTCACAATTCTATTTTACTACTAGCTAAGAACTGTTTTACCAAACCAAGTGCGTGTAACATCTACAAGGAGTAGGAGAGTATTAAAAGTATATTGAAGTCCTCGGTTTATTCGTTGAGAATGCAAGTGCGTACAAGAGCATTGCATACAGAGTAAGGATCGCAATTACTGCTGGGTCTTCTATCCTCAAGATAACCCTTCTTTTCTTCGGCTACACCACGAGGTATACGAATACTGACGTTACGATTGGCTACGCCAGCGCTAAAATCGTGAATGCTGCTGGTTTCGCATTTGCCGGTCAATCTGCGCTCGTTATCCTTTCCTCCACGTGGATCGTAGGCTTGAATGTGTCTGAGGTGTTGTTTGCTGAGCTTATCAATGGCCTTCTCGATCTCTGAGATACCATTCTCTTTACGCATAGATTTTGTAGAGAAGTTCGTGTGAGCTCCGGCTCCGTTCCAATGGCCATCGACCGGTTTCGGATCAAGAGTTACAATCACACCGTATTCTTCAGCAACGTAATGAAGAATGAATCTTGCGATCCAAAGATCATCGCCAGCGCTTATACCATTGCATGGACCTACTTGGAATTCCCATTGGGAGGGCATCACTTCGGCATTCGTTCCGGCGATCTTAACACCGGCGTAAATGCATGCTCTGTAATGAGCCTCAACGATCTCACGACCTATGACTTTGTTTGCGCCAACACCGCAATAATATGGACCTTGGGGACCTGGAAAACCGTTTTTAGGCCAGCCTAGAGGCTTTCCATCAAAGTCTAAAAGGGTGTATTCCTGTTCGATACCAAACCAAGGATCCTCGTCTTTAACTGCTTCCATCGCCTGATTACATTTGTAGCGTTCGTTTGTTTTCGTTGGAGTTTTATCGCTAGTATAGGTATCGCAGAGGATCAGCTTGTTGTTACCACGTCGGAATGGATCGTTGTAAATTGCTATAGGGTAAAGATATATCTCGCTATTGCTTCCTTCTGCCTGATACGTTGAGCTACCATCATAAGTCCACGTTGGTAGTTCTATAAGAAAATGTATCTTATTAATATCATTATCGATAGAGGAAATCTCAAGAGTTATATAAAGATAATTTTTATCTATATTAAAAAGTAATAATTGTACTATCGATCGTATATTTCTTAATTTGTATTTTTATCACCGTTAAAATTTTATGTTCGTTGTTAAATTATTGATAAGATATTTTTAAAATTTCTTTCGATTTTAATCTTGTATATGTTGTGATACTCTTATCTTTTTTTTACATCGATCTGATCAAGTAGAAAAGATAGCGATTTATCATTTTGCTACTACGCAAATTGCTCCTAACGTAAGAGAATTGAATGAAATTCGAACGGATGTGGCATGCACAATTATACACCCTCATTGTGATTCTACATTAGTCTCGTTATGATGGGTAACTTGTGACCTCTGTCGTAGTTTGCAGTCAAGGACAAAAATAAAAACAAACGACAGAGTTGCGTTATCTGCATCACTTACGCGAATTTAATTAACATAAAATGTAAATTTGTTTATTTTCTTGTGATTGGAATATGAATCGATTATGTCATTTTTAAGATAATTCAATAAACTCTTGTTGGTTATTACTACTTTAGTGTTCGTTACTATTGGACTCTTTACTAATGTTAACAAATTAAATAATCTTATTCCACTTCTTAATATAATTCAATTTCTAAGACAACTTCGTTCAATGAGAGTTATTAAAAAAAAATACATAAAGTCTTTTCAAATAAGTTATCTGACGATGTAGATCTATTTTTATTATTATATCTGGTATTCTTGCGTAATTTAAAATTCATACACCGTGAGGACGATTCTGATACGAAAACTTCATGAATTTTCTAAAATACCAACCAGAAGGATGTTTTGGTACGAAGTCCAAAGTTCGGGTTTTAGATCTTAAACCTTCGCCTGTACCATCGATCCAAATGTATCTTGCTTGAATTGCATTATCCGGTTGCGGCAGGTCGAGATATTTGTTTAGTATAGTCTTGTCCAAAGCTGCATTCGGCGAATCTTTTAATATAGTACGCGACATTGTGGTGCTGTAATACATATAAAAAGAATATGTTAAACGTAAATCGTTATGAAGGACATCGAATATCGATGAGATCCTATCAGAGATTATCGGAAATTTTCTGAGCATGTCAAAATATCTTAAGCTTGGGCCGTCGAACGTTTAAGCTAACGATGTATGTTCCCCATCAATCAACAATGATAAAGTATTGACGAGGACAAGAAACGTAATCGTGCATTATTGCTGCACTTGTTTCAAGAATAGACTTTGCCACCTGAATCGATCCTATTCTCCTCCTTTTTCTCGTTAAAGAGATAATATCGAAAAGCGATAAAACAACGAAATGAGACAATTCCTTTTCATGTTCTATCATAAATTCACAATATTGTTACTTTAGTTCGTTATTGTAGAATATATATAATATATTTAAAGTTAAATAAGTAATAATATTTTTATATATATTTCGTAACAAGATTTTATTTAAAATGATGTTTTAATCTATCATTTTTTTGATAAGTATTATATTATTTCCTGCCTTGATATGTGAATCCATTATAGCTAGAATAACGAAAATAACGAAAGACTCCAAACTTATCAAGAGTTTCAAATTTCGAATTATATTTAAAGTAATTAGAATTTTTTGTCACATATGTATGTAGATTTGTAGAGATTTGAAATGCTTCAGATCTAAAAGGTAGTAGTAATAAAATGTTTCACTACTAAAAGTGAAGTTCACTTTAAAAACAGAGAAAAAAAGTAATGCGATGGTGCTGCCGTCTGATGGAAATAACGTACGACTTGTTGCACATCCATCGTCCACGACGTAAGCTCGTGCATCCACGATGATGCAGTTGGTACGGGAGACTCAGACAGAGAAGAAAGAGAGAGAGGAAGAAGAAGATTGAAGAAGAAAAAAAGAGAAGCTCTTTATTTATCCTTGGGCGGCACGAAAAGATAGGTGCGCCCACGTTTCATGCGTGTACCACGCGATTCGTGCGTGAAAGCACAATCCTACTACGACGATGATCCTACCACGAATGATGAACTGATGTCATTCGTTCTAATTCGAAACCAAAATTATTCTTTAAAATTTTGTTGCAATTGTATCTCCTAAATCGTTTATTAAAATCATTCATAATTATTTATTTCAAAAGTGATTGTTTTGAAATCATTTGAATACTAGATCAAATACGTAAAAAGAAATATTTAAAATTTATTCTTTAAAATGGTTTCTATTCGTAATCATTATTTAAAATCATTTAGGTATTGTTCTTTTGGGTGGACGTTGAAAAAAATTTCCACTCCTTTTTTACGGTCTTTAATCGATACCATAAAAGAAGTTTCATGGTATGAGAAGGGAGATGATCGAAAGAGAAAGAGAAAGAGCAATGACTCTTTTGAATACATGAGAAGGTCCACACGATGAAAATAAGGATGTAATGTATGTATGTGTGTGTGTATGTATGTGAATGGAAAATTTTGACGCTCTCTCCTGTCCCATAATGAAATAAATCGAAAAAAGAGATAGAAACATGGAGAGAGAAAGAGAGAGACAAGTTATAATTGTTGTACAATAATAAAATTGTGTACAATAATAAATAATCGCTTGAAAAATGCTTGACGAAAGCACAATTATTGAATTGCTATTAATCGTCATTAAATGAGTCGAATTATAGTTAATTTTCCATCGAAAAAAATATTAAATACGATTTACAATAATTAACTTCAATGATGTTAGATATTTAATTTATTAATTACTATTTTTTTTATGTCCTTATTTATTCTTTTTGATTTACATTGTCTATGTTTGTACGCATATATATATATATATATATTCATAATAAGAATATATATATTATATAATAATATATATATATATATATATATTCTTGTTTTTTAATTTTAATAATATAACCGGAAATATGCGAATCATTTCGAGGAAAAGACGACGAAGAACCGTATAGTATGAATCAATAAATAAAATATAGAATAAAAAAGGAAAATAAAACTAATGAAAATATGTATTTTTTTCTTTTTTCTTCTTTCTTATATTAAAGTATAATTAACGATCACGTTATGTTTTTTTATTATTTGTTTTTTTCTTAGAATTAATTTTTTTGTTCGTATCGATCTTCTGATTTGTCTCGCGTGATTGCAGATTGCTCCAAAAAATCAAAATGAATGTTCGTTTATATGTAATTTGTACTTCTTGCACGCGATTGCGTTCCTTTCGAAACGAATTTGGTTCTTAAAAGGAGATACGAGAGGATTGCTCCATTCTTATCGTTATTTTATCATATGAGAAACGATACGAGAAATTTTCGTCATTGTTGAAATATTAATAACGCTATTAAAGAAACGAAAAGAAACCATGCTGTTAATGTCAGAAAATATTTTATAATTTTAATTTGGGTTTGAAAGTTTGAGTCCAAATCTTTTAAAGTTTCATCAAAATTGTTCTTTTTTCTTCTTCTCGATAATAATATTGATAATAATATTTATAATGATAACAATTATAACGACTACGATAATTTTGAAAATAACTTTGCGAATAAGTACTGCTAGTGACTTATTGAAATGCTTATGTAGATGCATATGTATAAATCGTAATTACGACACGGACGACCTCGATTATATCGATTATATTGATGATTTTCGAGACAGCTCGTTGTTAGATTTATAAACAACTTGCACTGTGTCCTTTGCTTCGACGTCCTTGAGCGATTTTTCCATCCGAAGGACAAATTGAGATGATCTTTATATTTTTTTGCGTGTATTACTGGCACTTGTTGGAAACGTTAGAATATATATACATATATTGTATGTATATATGCGTATACATAAATAAATAAATAATTTAGTTGCCCCATTGTCTGGACGTAATAAAAGCCAAATGGTGAAAATAAATTGTAAGGTTAATGCACTTTGCTTTGAACTCGGGAGGATCATCAGAAATCATTTTTTCAGTCTCTCTTTCTCACATGTTAGAGCTCTAAGTTTCTAATCTTTTTTTTAGTAACGCCTCTTAGTCCTTTCTGTTTAATATAATAATGACGACATTAACGAGATTAAATGGCCACTTATCTATAGGTATATATATATATACATATGTGCGTATTATCCTCTTTCGTTAGCTGATATTCTTATTCAAGGTTTTTAATATACAATATGCAATAGATACATATATACTATTAAAATATAACGGTAATATATATTATAAAATATAACAACGTCGATCTCGTATGATCGATGAGTGTAAACAAAATCGATCACCGAAATATCGAGATTTGTGAAAAGTTTCCTAACGACATGTTTCTACGTATATATACGTAAAAATGTTATAGAACGAATTTACATATCTCGTTAAATAGAATAACGACGAAGAATTCGTTACGTTAATTACAACGTCTATTTCGCTGTTATTATTCTTCTATCCCACAAAGAAACACAAGAGAAACGATAATGTCGCTCCTTTGTTTCTTGAATTTTACTCGCTCTCGACGATTTTAGATGTTTCGTTGAAAATCGAAAGAAAAAGAAAAAAAAGAACAGAATCGACTAAATTAGCCATTCGTTCTGGACAATTTTTATTAACTTCGTTGTCTGATGATGTCTATAATTATAAGAAAAAACGATTCGATTTAAAAATCTTTTTTTTCTTTTTTATTTTTCTACGAAAAGATATGGAAAGACAAACGGGTGGGAAGACAAATCTCGATGGGAAGTTTCCTTAATAATAATTTTTCAATAAGATTCTATCATTTATAAGAACAAAGAAATAACGTACGTGGAATCTATACACGTGGTGTATAGGTTCTGCTCAATAAGGTCAGACGAGATCAAAGGTATAATTTACCGGTTTTTAGTTAGCAGGAAGGCTTCTTATATAGAAAGTTGCATGAGAAAAGAAGAGAAAATGCTCTCAAAACTGAATCGTTTGATCTGTCTTCAAGGTCTTAAATCAATCAGTCGAGTGATCGATAAAGAAAAAAATAGAGAAAAATCTTTATAATAATATTTAGTTAAAAAGAAACATAAATATCTACGTAAATCTTTATTAAATTCATTCATAAATTGTTTAATAAGTACGTTTGACCTTTTATTTGATAATAATAAATAATATATTCCATCACGCTGCGATCATGAGTCGATCTCTGAAATAACTAAACACATGTTTCGCATGATAGTTTATACTTTTTCTCTTCCTCTCTCTCCTCCTTTTTTCGCCTACAACGTTCTAAATTTGAATCTTATTTCGACATACAAATGTACAAGAATAACTGACCGATTTTTAAGTTTTTCACGGCTCAAAAATTGTATCTTATACCTTATGCACTCTTATACTTATATGTATGTGTATATACGTATTACATACAATGGCAAATGCTTTATCTAAAATTCAATGCACCAAGGCCATCGTATTCAAGTCAGACGTTCACTCGACAAACTGATTGTCATTTAAATATTTTGCTAAATAACAATCTAAGAAAATTTTTTGATTAGCATTTGCTTGTTTTATTAAGTCAAAGAAATTTTGTTGTTGATAAAAATCAATCTATTTGTAAAAACATACCTATTACGTCTCAATTAATCGTACCTGATGAAAAAATTTTAAGGAATCCTCGAGGACAATGAAATTTCTTAAGAACGTATTATCTTTCTCGAATAAAATATACGAAAAAGACGAAACGAAGATGTTCTTCAAATTCTTCAGCGAAAAAATAAAAAGTTAACCAACCTGATACACCTGCTGATGGTGATCCATTTCTGCTTTTGACCAGTTGTGACCGATCGCAGAATCATGCTACCGCAAATCTTCACGAACATATTCGAGCTCATTTTTCTGACCGTTTGTTTGTTTTTCTTTTCTTTTTGTTTTTATTGAACAAGTATGAATCTTACTTATTCTTAAATTTTTCTGATTATCACGAGATTTTGGGTAAAGGATAAATGATCTTTGTTCGGACTTTCTTTTTTCCTCTCTTGGGCTTGAGAAAGAAGAGAGAAGAGAAACGATGTAGTAAACAATAAAAAAAGGAGAAAGTATTAATCGGTTAGAGAAAGAAAAATCCTGTCGAGAACGGTGAGAGCAACGTACTCTCTACTGGCGGTGGAAGAGAAAGAGTGGTACCTTTTATATGGGTACCCCCTCTCTTATCTTTCTCTTTCTTTCTCTTTCTTCTTTTTCGCTTGGTTCGACTTTCAGTACCATATAGCATACTATTACTATTTTGTTTTCATGTAAATTTTCAAAGCTTTGACCCTTTTGTAAACAAAAGTCTTCTAGTCGATATTCTTACTCTTTCTTTTGAATCATCTCTCTTTTTTTTATCTATTTATTTATTTATTTGTCTGTCCTTTTACTGTTCTTGTTAATGTAATTACATATACACACACACACACGCATGCATATATATACGCACAATGAATCACTTTAATATTTGAATAACATGATCGTTCTATTGATTCATTTTATGAACAATAAATATTAGATAATGAATTTAACTCTATGGCTAAACTAATAGATGTTTGTTCATCGAAAAGATTCGTACCTCTTCGCGAATTACCTAGCTATTTTACATCTGATTATTTTTAATCGACAACTAGATATTTTTACAAGTAACGGAATGTGTTAATAAGATTGAGATATATTTTATCAATACTATTGATAAAAGCATCTGTTGAAGTTAATGGCATATTAATTAATCACGATTCTATGTAACCATTCCCATTCTAATTGGCTATGAGGACAAGTAAATGAGAAATATAAAGCTGAAAAATAGATTTTTATATTTTACGTGGCTAGAAGAAGATTTATATAAGTTTTTAGCTCTTTCTTTCTCTCTCTTTTTCTTCCTTTTTCTCTTTGAAATTTTATATCATATTCGTTAGGTCAATTGAAAATGAATTGTCAAAAGAAAAGAAGAAAAGAAAGTCTTCAGATAAGAATCAATAATGAAATTAGTGTAACCATAAAAATCAAAAATTATTGAGAAAAACAGACGTTCCGACTGCTGTCAATGTTATCACAGAACTTTATCTTAAAAATGGATAAACTGAAAAGCTTTAGTTCTAATGGTCACGGATCGCATAATCGACGGAAATGAGTTATCAAGTTAGAGTTAAAGTTAGAGTTAAAGTTAGAACTAAAATAGAATAAAAGTTTCACTTTCTTACAATGAGTATGATCAATATCGTTCTGTCATCGTGATGATTACATATTTGGATAATAGTTACATTTATTACTCAAGTTAATCAATAATTATTTATAATAAATTAGTCGCTGTTTTTAAAATAATCTTTTTGATTTTATTTTATTTTTGTTTCGAATAAGATAAAAAAGAAAAGAAAAGATAACTGTTCTTTTTATTTCTTTCTTTTTCCCTCGTTTATCACTATCTTCTTGAGCAAGATAAAAAGACATATATATCTTACTAACGTTCTCAGTTCTACTTTTTTAACTTTCTCTTTTCTCAAGAATTCGAACTTCTCGATTAACCAATATGCAGTAACGTGAGCGTGTAAATTTTACCTATCAGGTATCCTCGATTAAATAATCGACGCTTCGATGAGCACGTACTTCATATCAATATCATTATCAGTAAGAAGTCGACATGGTATAAAGACTTTTAACATTGTAACAAATCTCAGTTAAAAATTATTAGCGATATTATTAATAATATAACTTATAAATAATATTACGTACGCTAAAGTTCGCTTACAGAAATCTTGTGATTACTCAGTCCTTCATTATATATCTTTGACCTTCTTATCATTTCTTTAAATACAAAGAAAAAGAGAGATAAAAAAATAAGTAATAAATAACTTAAAATCTTTGGCACTCAGGAAATTTGTATTTTATAAACAGATCTCTTTCGTAGATTAAAAAGTTAGATTAAAAATTAAAATAAATAAGAGACACGTAATATTGAAATGTAGAGTACTATATCTTATAGAAGAAAAAAAAGAATTTTTGTCGACGAATTTATATGATGAGTATTGTAAATATTATTAATTTTTCACTACTACTATTATTCACTATTATTATAATCATTCAATATTATCATGTGATGCATGAAAAATATAAGAGTTGATAAAGGAACGTTTAATTAGTATCGTTACACACCAGTTATTTTCCTTTTTCATTTTGACGCTTACTTCATCATGTACAATAAATACACACACACACACACAAGTGAAATATACTTGTCTTCCTAAATTTAATTGATGTTTATTTACACGATCTTGTATTCTTAATGAATTAAGATTTTACGATATTGTTCTGTGAATATCGTAATGTTTAATTTATAATTTTTTTATAATACGTATGTTAGATAAAATTTGTATATGATTTGAACATGAAATAAATCGAAAGTTTTCTATCGATTAATTAAAATTCGTTTATAATATTTAATTATCAAAATTACGATTATCGTTACTGTACACTATAATTACATTCATGATAAATAATTTTATGATGTATGTATAAAGGTTCCTTACATTATTACATATAATACGATGGGAGGTTTATTCGTGCATCAAATACAAACTTTCTAGGATCTCGCGATAATAGAAGCAAACTGCGACACGATAAAGCGTTCCACTGACCTAGACTGGCCAAATAGTACTTGCATAGACCTTCCATTTAAGAACTAAACTCCTTAAAAGCAGTGTATTAATCTGTGGCGATCGAATTGAATTAACTTGTTTTTTCTCTTATTTTATTTAGCGATAATGAAAAGAATTGGTCGAACGAACGAGGAAAGAACTTGATCATTAGATGTTTCAAGAAATGTTCAAAGTTATAAAAAATTAAAAGTTTGCATGACTATTAAATGAAAACATCGAATCCATGTTAAATTTATTTCGAAATTTCGAAAGTTAGAAACATTAAGTTGTTAAAAGTAAAATCTTAAACGAAGAAGATAATGATAAGATTAAAGAGTTGTTAAATTAAATCAATGTTGTACTTTCAATTTCGAACATTTGTAACTTTTTGTCAAAATGACATTCTTGATTGATATATTGAATCTCGTAAGAATGGAAGTTTCGTTACTTGAAATGATAATAAAAAAAATATTGATCATTCCGTAGTAATTTTCCGATAGTTTCTAGGCATTAATCTATAAGAATACTTTCAAAATGAAGGGTCACATGCTGAGTGACATACCCTAAGAATGAACGAAATTGAAAGGAAGCCATGAAATCGATCACGAAACGTTTATTATTTGTTCTGATGATGATCGAGGGCATTCGGTCACTTAAAGATTATTCATCTAATGGATCTATTTTTTTAAATACATATAAGCGATTCTACAAGTTACATTTCTTCAATGTCATTTTCCTGTTTATCTGATCATGCATTATAACAAATTTTTCGTTTAATTGAAAAACAAAGAAAATTAGCTGGAACAGCTGTTGCTTTTTCTAACCGTTGGTTTTTCATCAAGAATGACGTCATAAGCGAATAAATTAATATATTGAACTTCTTCCTTTTATCATGAAACGTATTGTATGTATAATTTATTACATAACGCGTTCCGATCGAAATTTTAATTTTCACTTTGTAAACTAAACGTTTGAGAGATACTTCGACTTCACCGTTCATAACTTTGCACATATATATTACGTATTCATTTGACTTCGAATTAACGAGTTATACCGTATAATTAAGGATTTTCATTCGTATCTCTTATTCACGTATTTTTAATTACAAAAGTACATATTTGATTAAGAAAACAGAAAATCATGTGTATAATTATTAATAATTCTGAATGATGATAAAAAGTTGTTTTAGCACTGCTTAAAGTAATTTATTTCTAATATATTCTTTTGTTTGCACGTTACTATAAATTAAAATAAAAATACATCGTAGTTCATCTATTTATCACGTTTCGAGTAATTAAAAAGCACCGATGTATAAAGATTATCACGATTCAATCGTTATCGTTCTTCGTTTGAGATTTATGCGTATATTCCCGTATTTTCCACCTCATTTCAGATCGAAAGTACCATAGAGTATAAAGTATACGTTGGTAACCTAAATAGATAGTCTATCTTTGGCAAGTATCATCGTATGAGATATTGTGTGAATTCGCAATCGTTAATAACAATCAGATACAAGATTATTTTGATTGACGTGTTGTATTATAATTCGCTATTGTTCTCTATAAAAAAGAATAAATATCTATATTTTGAAAAAATTTTGATAGTATTAAATCATAATCGATATTCTATGATGATAGTAAACGTTTACGTATACGTATATAAAATAATAAAAATATTGAAATGAAAACATTTCTAAACAAATTTCCAAATGTTTTTCTCATCTCTATCTTTGATCTAATTATTTCGTACAACGCAATATTTTATTACTGATATTTCAATCGACAAATTTTTGGCAGATGTAACCTCGAAGAAGTTAGCGAACGTGTAACGAGTTTCCACATGTTTTCTACATGATCACGTGTACATAATTTCGCACAAAAGCAAGGAACATGAGAAGAACTGAAGAGAAAGAGGAAGATAGAAGATAGAAATCAATGGAAGATTTTCAGGGTCATCAGAACGCATGAAGAGCATTTTTTTGTTCACCTTAGCAAAGCTAAACAGGCTAAGAAGAGAGCGCGCGAAGGGACACGCAATTCTGTGCCAACTATTTCCGGCTAACATCAAGGCCTCCTCCTACTCCTCTTCCCTTTCTTCACTTACCTTCAACCATCTTTACCATCCACCTCCAATTCTCTATTTCTCATTCTCTCTCTCCCTCTCTTTCTTAAAACCTCAACGTTCATTGCCAAGGACTTCACTCCGCTTCTTCTTACATAATCGAATGATAAATAAAAACAAAGAGGAACGCAAAGAACTCAATGCTTTATATATATATGTATATAACGAGACTAATTTACATGATTAGATATTGATTTATATGATTAGATAATGGGAATAAGAGATGCAATTGTAATAGATAAAAAAATTCTATTCGAACGTACTATAAGTATTACTAATTGTTCGTTAATAATAAAAAGAAATAAAGAGAATAGTTGTATTTATTATTAGGGAAATATCGAGCCTTTACTTTTGTTTTGATTACGCAAAATTAATATATGAAGTACGCCTTAATAAATGCAACCCGTCCTGAACTGAGCTATATCAGCTGTTTACAATTATTCATTGTTCCTTTTAATCAAACTTGCTTCTTCTCTTTCTCTCTCTCTCCCCCTCTCTCTCTCTCTCTCTCTCTCTTTCAGCAATGATACGATAAAAATGGAGCATTAACGAAACGATAAAAACGAATAAGATAATAATTAAATGAACGTAATAAGTGACTTTTTTAGAAGAAACGTATCAAGTTAACTTCATCGGAAATAGAAACACATACACAAGAAACGCGTATGTTCGTCTAACGCGCTCGAATTGGTTAGTACGAACGATCGGAATTCTGCCTATAAAGTTGCCAAGTTTGTTTTACATCAATTAGACATCAATAATACGATTCGATACTTTTTTATACGTGCTTGTCTGCTTGAAATATAATAAAAAATCTTTAAATTATTATTATATAATACAATAAAATTAGAATCATTTTAATCACAATATAGTCATTATAAATATTAATGAATTGAAAATAGAAAAGAAAATAAAAATGATACTTCATTACAAAAAAGACAACGATCAAAATGTACACGTGCAACGTATATATTGAAAGTAAGATTTACACAGAAACGGAAGCTATTCTTCCTACGCGTTTTTCTCATAAACATCAACAAAGTCTAATCCAAATGTATCACGGCTATTGGATGGTGTTTTCACGAACTTTAAAAAGTCGTTTAAAAAAGAATTTCATAATAAACTTGAATTGAAGAACATGGGTAAATCGATTAACTTGGATACAATATTTAAATTTAATTAAACTTCCTGTCAAAACGTGGGCGATGACTTCTTAATATAACATGAGCGAAATTGACTTTAAATAATTAAAATCACTCTCGTGGAGAAAAACTCGAATGGACTTAATACAAATAAATACCTAAGTTTAATTCTACTCCTGATATAGTATGTAAGACGATGTAACACTTGTTAACAATAAAACGAACACTTCATTTAGACGAAAACGCAAAGACGCGTGCGATACAGTAACTTCGCCGAGCACGACTGCCAGGTAACTGCCGTCGAAGTTATACATGACATGAAAGAGTATAAGAGAGTTCGAAAGAGGCGTAGTTTAGTATAGATAATGCTTTCGAAAATAGGATCGTGAGTCAAAAGTCTACCACACGTAAATTAGGTTTCTAGATGACGAGTGTGTCGACCGTAAACGAAACTATGTCGTATTATCCTTTGTACGATAGATAAAATAAAAAAATCTTTATTTTGAACTTTGTACATCTTACATATGTAATATAGACCTTAAAAACAACCTTTGAACGATGATTGTTATCTACGTAATCTTACCTCGATATTATTATTAAATAAATATTTAAATTCTGTGACTTGTCCTCGTATCATATCGTTTCTAATTTATCAAATTTAATAACGAGCTAAGATGAATTTCTTTTAATATGCTTGGTCCAATCAACGAGTAATAAATGAATTAATTTTAAATGATATCAATGAAAAGACACGAGGAAGTCTATCCGCAACTTGTAACGAAATCATTCGCGGAATATTTCGTACGATATATCGACGAACTTTCGCGCGAAAAGCACCCCGCTATGCTACACGACGTACAACGAATTATCTTGTCGTGCATCTTCCTGGCGTAACAGAGACCCCTACATTGTGCTTGGAAACGATATATATATATATGTATATATAAGTGGGACAACATTATTGATACGATCATTCCTTTTTAATAATTTCCAATTCTCTCTCTCTCTCTCTCTCTCTCTCTCTCTCTCTTTCTCTTTCTCTCTCTCTATACATATATATAAATATATATATATATAAATATAAATATATATATATATATATATATATATATATATATATGAAATATCTGAAATATTTAAGATGTCTTGATAATCTTCGAAAAAAGATAAAGAATCAAACATATGTATGAAAACTATCGAGTGATTTAATCGTAATCTTGAGTTAAGCCTTGAACGACTTTGTCATTATTTACTAAGAACATTTCAAGTATTTAGAAGAATATTTATGAAGGACTTATTAAAGAAGACGAATATACGTGTACCATAAAAAGTATCTAATTATTTTAATTTCGTATGGATAATCACGTGAACTCGCAACTCGCGTGAATGATCGATCACTACACAAATGAAAGAAAGAGAAAGAAGTTCTTGTCACGCGTTAGAAAGCTTACGTCAATGTTAAATAAAATGATTCGCGAATACTTAGTGTTAATTAGCAAGTTGTTTGAACGAATTAACGAGCGCACGAAAAACTGCTACGATATAAATATCTATTTTAAAGAGTGTTCTTTAAAATTGATTTTAACGTATCACTCACCAATCTACCAACACTAAAACTAACTGACATTACTTTTGTGATAACTGAGAAGGAACTGAGTCTGTCATAGCTCCGCGAATTGTCGCAAAGTCCATACGTTCACCCTACTTTTCAAGAATTCCAAGCAAACTTTAGACTCAACCATAAAGATCGCTCGATATCATTTCCCTTTTTTTCTACTTTACTTGAGAATCGCTTAAACACTTAGCTTTGTTAGAATGTTGTTTTGTTATACTACTTAACGAGAGTACTTGCATGAAGATATAATGGTTTCATCGCTTATAATCTTTGATAAGAACCACAATGTGTGTAATTATAACTAAGTCCAATTAATTCTACGTCATATGAGTTCAATGAACATAGTACATATATATATATATATATATATATATATATACATATACGTTATTCGTTATTCTTAATCGTACATGTACATTATTAAACAGAGTTAAAATTTCGTGGACCGTTGAAAAATTGGAACGACCCAAGTCGTTCACACACGTATCGTATTTTCTCATTAATTAATGGGAGTGCTTAAAAGCTTTCTCTCTCTCTCTCTCTCTCTCTCTCTCTCTCTTTCTCTCTCTCTCTCTTTCTCTCTCTCTCTCTTTCTCTCTTTCTCTCTCTCTCTCTCTTTCTTTTTTTTCTATCTATCTCTCTCTTTTTAGCTAAATGTATTCTTCCAAGAGAGTAATTTCGCGAATTGTTGTGCCTTCAATCCAATGATGATCCCTCGAATCCTTTTGTATTATCTTATACCGGACACGCGTGATTTGACCCTAATATGATGAAAGAACAGTCGCGTGTATCGATTTGACGATGCCGGACGCTTTATATCGTCATGGAGACATAGGAAAACAAATCGAATTCATTGTTAAAACTGTTTGATCCGCAGTAAGGAACGCGAGTTCATTCTATCAAGTGCAGAAAAAATAAATGTATTCATTTGTGCGAGTTCGTTCAATGATCTTAAAAGAAAGACCGAGGATTTAAGAGAGATCCATAGTTTAGAAAGTCAACTGATCGTTTGAAATAATTAATTATTAATTATTCCGAATTCAATCGTAAATTTATTGATCAGGTCTTCGTGACCACTTGTAGTAAACAGGTTTTTCGATATAGAAGATATACCATCTAATTCATGTGAGATTTTAAAGCGAACGAGTAAACAGGATGACGTGTTTGTCGATCGTGGCACTCTCGCACAGTGAAGGTGTGCGTACAACAAATATATCGTGCTACACGTGCGTTCACTAAACCTATATGAATATTATACATTTTTAAATATACGCATTTTAAATATACGCATAAAAAATCTACCAAAAAATTTTATTATTACATGAACACAAAGTATACGAAGTAAATATATTTATGTTATACGTGAAAAATTAATTCTATACAATCTTATTTTCAATGTAAATATCTTAATCGTTTTTATCATAATTCAATTCATTATCATTAACTAAAATATTGTATATTCTGTAGAAATTTCTTCACTCGAGAAATAAATGTGTTCGAGAATAGGATGTTTGTATATCGTTTTTTATACCTCTTGATAAAATTAATTTCTCAACATTCCTACTCATTTGCAATTAAAGATATTTTGGTGATAAGATTGATCTCGTTATCGTAAAATTCACTGGTCAATACAATATGGTCATACGGTTGATTACGGACATATGTACAGGAAACGAAATAATCATCGCGGCTATCATTACTGACGAACTGTATTACTGAGCCTACACCGTGCTAAATGAGTATAATCTATGGGACGTGTAAGTGTGCGTGGAAAATTTGGTGAAATGAATGATGAACCCTAATAATAACAATAAAAAATCTACCGAAAGGAGTAGAGAGCATAAATATAAAAGAACATATCGTGCTAGCTTGTTAAACATTCATAAGATTCGATATTTCTATTTTTGCAATGTAGGTCGGTGCCGTCGTCTTTGTGTCGTTTCATCAGATTATTTTACAAACAACACTTGGAAATTGTCAAAGTAATCATTAACATTTTACAAACGAAGAATCGGAATTCTTCTTAACGACTAAAAGTCTATCGATGAGGACTCATTTGTATTTGCATAACATAAAAACAAGTGATCGTTATATTCACGAAAACGGTAATTATTATTGTTTAAAGGTAAAAGTCTTATGTCATGCATTAGGTTATGTCGTAATACGGAAAAAAGAATATTTATATGAACCAATAAGGAAATATTCATATTTTAAAGAGTTATTTGTAAGTTAAATCATTAAACAGCAGATTGCTTTGATATTATGTCGTGAAAACAAGTATGACGATTCTAAAATAATTATCTAAGTAATTGATAAGGAACACATTAATTGTTTTCATAAAAATATGAAGATTTTAAAAGAGATAAGTTGGATCTAAGTGGGTTTATCTTTTTACAGATAGATCAAAAATTCTATAAAGAGAGACAAACAAAGTCATCGCCGAGTATCTGATCTAGCATTATCTGAGAATTCAAAAAAAATAAAAAATAAAAAATAAAAAAGAAGCTGCGGATATCCAACAGTAATGTAATACTATCGAATGATCATATGCAACCGATCATTTCTCCATCTAATTATTATCTAACTTGATACCTCGTATGTGTATATATAAAATAAAGATTATTATATGTTGTCTATCCTAAACAACATATAACTTTACAACGTAAACTTTTCTAAGCGCCAACTCTTACATTAATTTTTCTCAACCTAAACTTTTTTCAACTTGAGATAGAACTTCGATCGTTGATCCTTCAACTTTCATCGTATTAAATAAAAAAGAAAGATAGAGAAAAAATTATCAATTCTATCGTTTGAAAATATTATCTACGAGTATAATAATGAATAAGGAAAGAAATATATATATCGCACTTCTTAAAATAATAAATTAATATAAAATAATGAAAATAAAAAGAATGTAAAGTGCACTCACTTAGAAATAAATCCACGCGTTCAAAAAGGACCGTCTTGGAAAGACTTCTTATAACGTTTGATCAATGCCACTCTAGGTCTTTTACGTTCTTCCTTCTACTATCCAATGGATAGTTCTTGATGAAACTAGCCAACTTGTGCCTGATAACACGATCTGCGATACTGCCGTACGAGCGCGCCCGCGATAACTTATGTAGGGGAGCGTTTCAGCGCAAGCGTCGCACACCCCGCGCTCTTCTTCGGCTAGCCTAGCTTCCCCACCTCCGTGATGAAAACGATTATCCGGCATGATCGCTCGGTACGACGGATCGTTACCAGCCGGAAAATTCTTTTCTCTTATGAAGCACGAACGGATCACGAAACGAGAGAGAATTTCTTATCGTCGATCATTTTGGATACCATTTTGTTGTTGTTATTCTTCTTCTTATCACGTCCATATAGAGATTTTTGTTATCATCACTGAAGAAAATCTTCTCGATTTCGTCATAAATTTATTAAACATTTGAAAAAAAATTTAACATTCATGGTATATTAGACAGCATTAGAATTTCATGTTCGCAACGTTGAAATAAAATATTTATAAGAAAACGTATACTTACTTCGCATCGTCGTTCGTTGATCTTTATGTAAAATAATTTGAATTATTATTTTTTGTCTATGGAACATCGAATAAACTCGTGATCTTATGTAACTTAACTTTTTTGTAATAAATCTTTCTAAAAGATTTTGTAAGTCTAAAACCCATTCAGGTTCGAATGAGTAGGAAATAATTTTACGATGCAAATATGGCGGGACCATGAATTTGCGATTAATGAAGTTTCGGATAAGCGCCACTTCTAATGGCGCTTTTATCTTCGCAAAACATATTATTATAAATTTGTTATTTTCACATTCTGAATAAACATACAAACATACAGTTTTATAATTTTTTAAATAGAAATGATTACATTTTAACGAATTAAATGTAGAATAGTTAAATGTAGAATAAAAATCGATCGATCGATAATTCATCCATGCTTATCTCTGATTGGCTAGTTTCATAAAGTATTTTTATTAAAGTTTTTTTTTTTTATTGAATGTAATTAACAAAAAATATCGATTGTTTTTCTTTTAATATATAATAAAATTATAATTAATTTATATTCTCAATAATAACATTTTCTCTAGTAATTAATTATATCGCTGTTAATAAAACATTTTTGATCGAAAGCTTTTTGATTGGTTCTCTATTTTTGCGGGAATTCATTAATGTTTGAAGATGACAAAAATATGATAAATCATGTACAATAAGTCGTAAAGTATAGATATTATGATTGACATAATGTCACGTCGAAAGAGAAAAGAAAGTAATAATAATTAGTTAACCTTGATAGCAATAGAATCTGAAAAATATATAAGTTCGATCGTTAAAGAATCCGCGTGAAATATTATAAGTCGTCATAGTAATACGATCACTGAAGGTTATAGTCGTTATAATCATCGCGGCAATTTTGAATTCCTTCCAATTAGCAGATAAGCTGTATTTATATAAGGTAAACGTAATAATGTAAAATAAAAATATATTATTCAATCTGTACCAAAATTTCATAAATTTTTTAAGTAAAATATTTCGTCATTGATCTGTGTAAAATAATATTATTTTATGCGAATAATATTTTTCAATCTAACAACCGATATTTCATCGAACTCATTTAGCTGTTTGAACTATGTCGAAGATCAATTATTTACCAAATAATGATCGATGTCGTGATAAGTTTCTTTCGATATTACCAGTAATCAATACGACGCTTGAAGGTCATTCGACTTTGCAAATAAGATCACGATCGTACGAATTTTTTAAAATAAATATGTAATTTTATAAATGAATGTAAAGAATGTAACAGATAATTATTATTTAATTGATATTATTTTCTTATTGTAAGAATGGTAAACAAGTTAAACGGTTTCTCAGTGAGAGAAATTACATATTATAAAATATGATCTTTAGCCAAGGAGAACTTCTATCGATTCTTACGATACTCAACGTACCGGTTCTTTTATGTAAATTGATGTAACTAACGAAATTTCTATTTTTTTCGATATGATCATATACAACAAATAAAAAAATAATACACTGTTCGATCACCCATGAAAAAAAACTAAACATAATTATATTTACAGAACACTGCTTCTGAAGAAAAAACATTTCTGTGTTTGGTGCTACATATACAGGTAAACAATAACAAATTAAATATACAAAATGATATTCTACATTTCTATCAATGATTAAATCTTTACTCGAACTATTTTACAGTAGGATGGCATATATAGATGCAGGATTTTATATTCACATTCAATTTGTACCAGCTGAAACTATGGTTAAGAAAATGAATGTGCGTTAAATGATATTACTCAGGATTCTATCGGTTTCTCATGAGAAACAAAGGCAAAAGAATAAAGCTAGATTATGCACTGACGTAGACACTTTCTTCGACACTATAATCTACATGAACAGGCATCAACAAGTCAAGATAGAGTTCCACGAAATGTTACATAGTCAGGAATTTCAACCATATACCAATATGAGTTATCAATAATTAACAGAAAAATTCGATTGGTTCAATTATTTTTTATGCTTCATGATACGTATATATTTTCATTTAGATCGTTACTCGCTAATAATTCCTAATCGTTAATCGCTAAAAGAAGTAGCCTTCCCTGATTTATAACGTTCAATTAAAACTGTAAAATTTGACCTTGGTTTACTACATCAGCAAACTTTTATAATACAAATTCGTGATGCATTACGTGAAAGACTTACTTCTATGTATATGTAAACAAAACGTCTGTAAAAAGCACATGAATAATTTGTAGAACATTTTTTTTAAATTGTAATGTAAGGCACGACCCTGATGAAATATTCTTATCTTATCTAAGTTATTTTTTCTTCACAAAAAAATTAAAATTACGAAGCATACGACAAAAAACTTGTTTGTACATCGTCAGATGTACAAACAAGAACGATAATTAAAAAAGTACCGAATGAAAGCTAACTTGTTGAGAAAACTTGACGCACTTCCTCCTTTTAATTTAATTGTTATGAATAAATGGTGGTCATTTCACGGTCGCTGCGTCAGAGGCTTCGTGAAATGAAAACCATAAAACATTGATGTTAATTTGTTAATTCCTTAATAAGTGCTAGGAAGACAGAAATGAAACTATTTTCAAAGAATTTCGAGAAAACTGAAATAAATGAAGCATGGACCATTGTTATCTTCATCATAATCGAGGAACGAAATCGTCGCTCATCAGATTATTTCAACTATCGCGTGTCTCGAAATTGATCGAGTTTAGATATCGTGACCAATTTATGAAAACTAAACGCCAGGGTCGACCAAATGAAAAACTGGAACTTGCACAACGGCTGATCACTAATGACCCTTTACAATAGTCTTTACAAGGTCACAAAAGAAATTTGCGTTTAATGTATCGTACACGCGAAACTTGGGTGTACGAACTGATGACTATGTGAAATTTAAACAGCGTCCTAATTGTTACAGTTTATTGATACATGACCGAATGAAAGATATTTTCCCCGGGATCAATAAAAAAAACTTCTTGAATTTATATGACCTTCTCATCGAAGCGTTGCCAAAATGATGATTCCTTGCTCGGCGTAATCACTGAAAATATATTCATGTAAATATTTTAATGATTTAATATAAAAAAGAATATCATGATAGTAATAGATCATATCTATGTTACGTCATTCTAGATTGTTATAAACGTACCACTCTTTATTATTGCATTATGTCAATCATATTCAGTCCCCCCATGTGAGCAAATAGATTTTCATACGCACGCTTATATAATGATTAGAACAAAGTTTCGTGCAGGGTTCCCAAGTGGGGAAGCCACTGAGTAGCGGATTTCCTCCAAGCATGGGGCGATACTGATAATCGACAATGTGCAATAGGCGTACATTGATGAGCATATGACCTTAGAAAGCTATATATTCAATGGTGAAAAACAAGAGTTACTCTTACATACATAATATCAATATCTACAAAAAACGAATTTGGCAAATTTATCTAATGTGAATAAAAGCATAATGGTATATTTTAATGCTTATTTTAAGTAAGTACGTAAATACATTACAATTATTGCATTTAGACACCTCCGCATTTTTTGGATGTCCGCATTAAGGTATAATCCTTCATTGATTGCTTAGATCGTAGAAGCATTCTCTTTAAATACATTTAAATATGCTTGTACAATATACAATAATGCGAAAATGTTTCTATTGTGCATGTAAATGCATTTTGTATATTGCTATTGTTTCCTAAATTATTATAAATAATTATCATTAAGATAATAGAAACTAAATTTCTTTATATATGTTGGAAAACATAAACTACATTTTAATTTAATAGACGATGTATACAAAGATGTTTCTGCTATATTCCTAAAAAAAATACAAAACATATAAGTAACTTTAAGAGGTATTTAAATGTACAAGATATTATACAATCATTGTCACAATCTGATACAGCCAACTCTTTAACCAAAGTAATAGGAAAAAATTTTTACATATTTCTATCGGTTTCTTGATTCCATTTTAGAAGATTTTATCAGTGTTTAATATCTTACTTTGATTTCTTCTAATTTTTTTAAGAAGTACTAAAGAGTTTATTATTGTATTATGATGTACTATTAATTGTATGCTATTTTAATTATACACTCGTAGACGAGTTCATATGATTTTAAAATTGTATAGACATAAATGAAGAGTTACTTTTTAAACCTAGAAAAATTGATATAAAAAAAGACACTTTTTAATATTTTAAAAAGAATGTCCTAAATAAATTTTCCTGGAAACATTTAATTCGCCTAAATACCATAAGTTTAATACATTTGACAATTGTAATATAAAAGAGATATAAGATTTTTTGTAATATTTTTTGTTTTGAATTTATAAGATAAATAACAAATCTATTAAAGAACTTTCTATCTTTTTCACAGTATCAGAAACTTTAATAATCTGTTTTCAAAGAATACTTTATACTATCTTATACTATCTTATTTTTCACTTGCATTTTACTATATAAATAAGAAAATAAAGTTAATTAAGGATCATTGCATACTACTGACTGTAGATACATGTCACAAATAAAACTGAATTGTTCAGTTTTGAGCATATCTGATTTTATTTTAAAGAACATTCAACTTATTGTTAATATATAAAAAAAAAAGAACAGAAAAATTTTATAAATACAGAGATCAATGAATAATTTATCACTATTACGTGAACCATTAAATGGTATCGGCACCATTAAAATGTGATGCAATTCTCACTTTTTTTAAGTTATATTGTTGGAAACATGTAGACTAATTTCCAATAAATCGCGTATATTTCTTCTATTTAAATGTCTTAAATTGCAATGTGCTTAAAAATAAGCATATATTAATACAAAAGTCAGTAGTAAAGCCTATACAATAGAGTTGGCTGATTTTAAATACTACATATTAGTATAATCTTTTTCTCTTAAAAATAACTGTAAAATATTTTCTTGATCAATAAAGATACCATTATTTATATTTTTTGAAATATGTATCTTAATTAAATGAATTAATCATTAAAAAAAGTTTTAAGCATGCTAAATAAAATTTATCAATTTAAACTGACTAATAAAAAAAATAATTCTTATGTATCAATAATTGTATGAAAAATAATGACCTGTTTGATATTTGGAAATTTTATCTTTTCAAGATACCTAGAAAGATTATTTATTATAATCGATAAAATATAAATATATCATATAACATGATATAAATACCTGTTTTGAAAAGAATATAAATGAGATATTTAATTAGTGGAAGACTGATTAATATACAATTTTATCAGATTAAATTAAAGAAGAGGAAAATGAAGGATCTATCATTCTGTCAATATCTGCATAATAATGACTTAACTCTGCTACTCAGAGAGAAACATATTGCAAGATTTCATACAAAAATTAAGAAAATCTAGCTTAACCACCTTTTGACTAATGAAATTAATATGAAACTTTTATGCAAAGTACATTGCATCGTATTCTGGAGTAAGCTGCTTTATGCAGTCCGCTGGATAATATGAATACCGCTATCTGTATGGACAGGAGAAGATAATTCTCCAACTTTCAAAGCAAACGCTGCTTGCTCGAAGGGTTTCTGCATAGTACCTCTACTAAATGGTCCCAAATCCCCTCCCCGTTTAGCTGAACTGCAATCACTATATTTCGAAGCAAGTTCAGCAAATGTAGCTTTTCCAGACGCAATTTGTTCTCTGTAAGCTAAGTGTACAGAAAATGTATAAATAAGTATGATATATTCTTAATTTATAAACAAATATATATCTAATATTAGATATTTCTTGATATTAACACTAAACTCACACTTTATTAATTCTAAAGCTTCCTCCTTTGACCTTGTTATATTTTCTTCTCGCCAAGAAGATGGTCGTCGAGATCCTGAATGTTTTACTAAAAGATGTGAACACTGGACTTCCTCTGAACCATCCCCATTACCATTACCAGAAGGATCTGCTGGTTTATCTGGTCTATCCCATTGACTTTGTTTAGTATAAATATTTAAATAGTAATGTTGACCTGTACAAAGAATGCTATTTTTATATTGCAAGTCATTTTTACCTATTATTTATTCAATATTGAAGAGTAAGGAACGAAAATTCCTTCAATCAGTCATTCATTTGAAAGCTATGAAATAGAAATATCATGACAGCAACAGTTATAGTTAAAATAATAAATAAAATACTAAAAATATTCTTTAAATATTATGCTTTAATAAGTATTACGCACAATTATATTCTTTTATATTTTACATTCATCATCAAATGATAATGCTGCAGTCATTAGCATATCAATTGTTGAAATTTTTCGAGTTACAAAACTTGATAGAATAACTGAAGTATTTTTACAATCATTTAAATACAGATATGCGTACAAAGAAATATATAGTATTTATTGCAATACATAAAAAATAATGCGATATTTAAGTGATCGTCTAAGAAATATTGGAAAAATGCCGGCCGCCCATCTGATGCAGCTTAAAAGAGTAGCGTACCGAACTAATATTAAACTTTCGAAAAACTAAATCTATTACAATATCGAAAAGAAAAATAATTTAGCTATATAAACAAACCATAAAATTAAAATTTAATATACCAGTAGATCTACTGAGTCGTTTCTCCCAACCCGCTGGAAGTTCCTCGTCCGCCATGGTTGTTGAAATTTGGTTGACTTGCGAGATTATTTCTTCCCTATACGACTTCACGTCAAACATAAACGCGTTCCTAAAATATACATAGACATTCTACCAACTTATAAACATTATAATTTAACTTAAACAAAGGCTATCGTAATATCCAATAAGAAATCGGAACATCCTTATTCATTGGTTTTTATTTAATCCAATCAGAACGTTGATCTTCATTCAAACATCACGTGATTACAAGCCAGGTTTTTTTCAAATAAAATTAAAAGTTAATCGCTAAATTTTCTTGCTTTTGTTAGATGTACTATTATTTTTACAATATACAAAAATTTCTATCTCACATTAACCTGATTGTTTGATTACGTATAAGAGGGATATAATCTAATAAGCTTACATTTATACAGCGATGCAATAGGTGTATACTGAGAACAGTTCCCTATTACACTTTTAGTTCATATTTTTTCCATAAATGTCGCTGGAGTTACACATGCTACAAACGAAAGCTGTTGAACAACTTTAAATATTTCATTTCATTGATCAGTTGTCATGGCAGCTAATTACAAACATTTAATGTTAATATTAATAGAGTATTCAAGGATTACAATCAAAATACTTTTAACAACAATTAAAACTAGTTAAGAACTAGAGAAATTAAAATAGTGATACATATAATGATTACCAATATAGATGACATTTTAAAAGATTTAGGATGGGATGATGGATTTCGAATACCAGTGGCTAATGAAGAAAACAAGCGTCTTGAAGAAGAAGTAAGAAGTTTTTTCTCGTTTTCCATTGTATTTTATTATATTTTAAAATATATTATATTTTATTTAATTATTGTTCTATTTTATATTAGATTGAAAAGAAAACAAAATACAAAATGTCTTTACATAAAAACTTGGAATCTATGGAAGAACACTTAAAGATGATTAAAAAGCATGCTATTAATATAAAACTTCAACAGGATTTAAATCAAAACCTTCTCACAGCACATTCAGCACAATTAGAGAAAGAAGATCATTTATATAGATTAAGCAATAGTACAGAATCAAATCTTCGTCATGAAATGCGAGATTTTAATAAAACATGGAATGATATAAATGAAAGAGTATCAAACATAGAGAAGGATTTAGCTAAACTGACAAAGAAAATAGAAAGTTCTAAAAAAACAGTCAAGTTTGATGAAAACAATCTTGTAAGGTGGGAGGAAGTATTAAACAGAAAAGAAGAAGATAATGAATTGATAGAAGAATACATGAAACAAGATACAAAAAAATATAAGGTGACTGATATAAAATATTGTGCCAATAAAACTGAATATTAGATAATGTTACTGATATTGTATAAGAGCTTTGTTATCATTGCAGGAATTAGAACAAAAACGCCAGAAACTAAGTATAGAAGCCGAATCTTATCGACAAACAATAGTAAAAGTAGTTAATGAAGCACAAGAAATGGAAATAGCTTTAGATAGAACTGTTAAACTTTATGATGAAGCATTAAAAGAACGACGACAAATGATAAACCAATGGACACAAAGTGTTGCTGTGTTGAAACAAAGAGATGATAATATACAAGCTAGTTTAAGGGTATAATAAAACATAATTTGGTTAAATGATATATAAATTAAGTTTCCAATAATTTCATGCACAGGAAATAGAATCACTTCGTGAAATCGGAAAAGATAAAATGGATCTTCTACATGAAACAGAACAATTTTTAAGTGATCAAATTTTGAACAACAAGCAACTCGAAGAATTGATTAAAGAATCTGAAAAGAAACTTCTTATTATAAAAAACGAGAATCGTAAGATTATGGATACGATTGGTACATATGAATTTGAGGTAAAACAAAAAATAGAGATCATAAAGTAAAATATAAATACAATTATATAAAATATAATACATATACATGCTAAAATAAATACATATTTATTATTGATATTAGCATCGCACTCAAAAGAAGGATGTAGAAAATTTGAACCGCCGTATGCAACAAATAAGAGCAGATATAAAACGTAAAAAGAATGAAATTGAAAATAAAATTATAAAAATGGAGGATTGGAAGAACCGAATTAAAGATTTAATTATGACCTTAAATGAAATTGATGATCAAAAATTAAATGTAGAGGATAGAACAAAGCAATTAGAAGAAATGATTGAGGTTTGTTATATTTATATAAGATATATAAAATTTAAATAATACTGTTTAAGTAATACATTTCTCGAAGGAAGAAGAAAAACGTAAATCTATTATTATCAAAGAGACAAATCATTTGCAAACAGCAATTTTACGTACTGCCAATCAAATTTCCGAATTAAATAATGAAAGAAAAATTCTGGAAATGCAAAATCGAAATGAAATAAAAAAATCTGAATTATTAGTAATCAGCTATGACAAAGAGAAAAAAATATTGGAAGAGAGAAAAGAATCATTATATCATGTTGAATTTACACTACATAAATGTAAAATGAAATTAGATCGTGTTAAAGGTCATGCACAAGATCAAACAGAATTTAACAAAAAACAAAAAATGATTGAAGATTTGGAAACTATATTATCAGAGAAAATGAAAATAGCTAAACTGCTAAAAACACAAATTACAAATTTAGAAGTAAGTAGATATTTATATATAGATGATGTGTCATTTATATATAATTTATGTATGATATAGATTTGTTTCATTTCTAAATTAATTTATTTATTTAAAAATTAATCTTCTTGACAAATCAGTATGATAGGAAAAAAATCACTAATAGCATAGCAAATGACAGTGGAGAATTAGAGCATCTACAAAATAAAAAACAAGATTTTCTATTACTTATGGATGGTGGTGAAAAAACATTAAAAGTAGCACAGAGTCATAATGAAGAAAAACAAGTGGAAGAAAATATATTACGTCTCAAAGTTTCACAAATAGAACAAATGATGTCAAATGTTGGAGATAAGGTCTATAATTTGCAAAAATATAGACTTACACTAGATGCTGTGAGTTTGGAAATTGAAAATTAATTTCTTAACATAACGTTTAAATTTGCATAAAATAAACAGACATTTTCTTCTTATATAATACTTATATAAAGATTATTAATTCTTACAATTTTATCAACAGGCATTAAAAGAACGTGAAGAGGAAATTGCAGTACAAAAAGAAGCTCTTGTAATTCAAAAAAGAGTTGTGTCGGGTGAGTGTTCACAATTACGTAATGCTATTTCTGAAAGAAAGAATCGAATAAAGCAATTACAAGCACGATACGACAATGGTGTTGCTGTATTTGGTAGTAGTACTGATGGAACACCCATTACTACAACTTATCTTAAAATTCAAAATGCCCAAGAAAGATATCTTTTACAAGAACAAGGTGATAAACTTGATGAAACTATAAGAAAGACAGAGTATGAAATAGAAAGTATGGAGAACACATTGAGGATAGTTAATGCTTGCAATGATAAATTCAGAAGTAATTTGAGTACAGTTACTGAAACTGGGCTAGATCAAGAAGAACAAAAGAAGCTTAATGAACAATTATACAAAGAACGAGAAAATCTAAAAAAAAGACAAATGCATGTACAACATTTAACTGAAGATTTTCAGGTATGTATTCACAATGAGTTACATAAAAAAATCAAAACCTTATTGTAATAAAAGGATATTATATAGAAGATGCAAGATAATTATACTTTATTACTTGATGATATACAAAGAGCCAAAGAAGAGAAAGATAACAAAGAACAATATCTCTCTAATCTTAATAAACAAATAGCTGAACAAGACGAGAAAATATCCAGAGCTGAAAAGAATCTTCGAAAAGTACACAGAGATATACAAAATAAGTGCACTTGTACTGAAGATAGTTTGATACTTTTACAGGAAGTATGTACATTTATATATGAAATATTAAAAAACTTATTAGAAATTGATAATGGTCCTGTTTCTAACAGTTAAAATATTTTTTAGAAAGATGTAAACTTACGCGAAATTCAAGAACAAAATGCATTGGCTCTTGAAGATATTGCAGAATTTACAATTCGCCATATGGAAGTAGAACCTTATATAAAGAAACTCTTAGTAGCTAAGAATATAGAATTACCTTGCATTTCTAGATTAATAGATCAATCACCTGTAATAACTCGTTGTGGAAGTACTACAGAATCAACTGAATGTATAGTTAAAAGTACTAGTCGTACTAGTACATTTCCTTCTTCAAGGGGAAGTGTTAATAGTGTTATTACATTGGAACCTTGTTTTGATAACAGTAAGTACTACTATTCCTTATGTAATAATTTACGAGAGTTCGTATCTGTATTTTTATTATTTCAGTAAGAAACGTTGATCATCCATCACAGAGAGATACCTTAACAAGCAAATATTCAAAATGTGGTAAAACATCAACAGAGTCTAATGTAGCAACAGCTAAGAAATAAATGATACTTTGTACTTCCATACTATTAATAATTTATATATCTGTACAAAACATTTCTATAAAATATTAAAATAATAAAATAACAAAATATTTCTATAAAATTTTTGTATTGTTGTTGCCATGTTAATAATTTTTTGTTTATTAATAAAATGCAGAAGGTGGTAAGAGTTTTACATTATTTGGTAATGAAAACATTGATTTATCATTATAAAAAGAAATAGAGTATAAATTATTATTCGTGCTATACATAAGTAAACTATCTAATTCATCAAATTTATTTCTAATATAATTAAATGGAATCACAGTATCTATATATTCAAATTTATTGTCTTTTTTATAGTCTTCAGAAGAGAGAGGAAAAGATGGCACAATTATAGATATATTATCATTATTAAACAATAAATTATTTTCTCCAATGTTTCTAATTGAATAATTTTTTATATTCCCTTTAATATTTCTATATTTTATTTCTGAAAATGGGAATTCTAATTTTTCTTTTAAATAAACTATTGATAGCCATCTATTAAAATATTTACTTAGTATTTCAAAGTCTCCTACAAGTTTTAATGTTGTATATTTTATTCTGCTTTCATAGTGAAACTCCATAGTAAATAAAGAATTTCTTAAAATTTCTCTTAATCCTTCTTGTAATAAAAACTTTTTATTTATATTTTTTGCATATTCAATATCTCTTTTTTTATCTATTTTTTTAGCTATATACTTTTTCCAAAACATAAGGTACTTCTTCTGTATACTCTTATGTATGACAAAAATAATTAACTTTTCCTTTTTATAAATTTTGTATTTATCTTCACATTTTAGTTTCCATATCATAATATACTTATTCAAGACAAAGTAAGAAGCACGTTCATCTAATTTCTTTTTTTGTAACAATTTTAACTTATACTGCTGAGAAAACTTTTTCCACAAAAAAAGATATTGTTTAAAAATATTATTATTGTACAATTCAGTAGCTAGGAATATTCTACGTTTTTCTTGCATATGTATATTTAATTTCTTTTTCCATTTTTCTATGTACATATTCTGTATTTTAACAATAATAGTAACTGCTTGAGTACTTAAACTTAACATTTGTATTTGTTTTCTTTTCTTATATAGAACATAATCTTGCAATTTATTAAATGCATTAATAGAAATCTTTTTATGATATTTAGTTAAACAAAGAAACAGTTTTCTTCTCATACATTTTTTATGAAATATGTATGATTTCCAACATAGAAAGATTTTTTGTTTCATTTTATTTTCTATAATTTGCTGTATTTTTCTCATAATATTGCATATTCTTGAGAATTGATAATACCATTGTACCCAAGCATTAAATATTTTAACTATAATTTTAAATTCGTAAAAAGTATTTGTCCTTTTCATTGTTCTTCTATCAATATGAACTTTATGAATGTACTAAAAATAATATTTAATTCATTATATCATATACATATAATTGTTATATAACTAAATAATTTATATAAAAATTATATAATATAATCATAAATACCAAAACAAATTTTTTTAGATATCTTCTTAATAATTTTCGACAATGTTGTTGATCAGCCCTTTCTTTTAGAAATTTATTTTGGATTTTTGCATGATAATATGCTCTCCATAGAAGATAATATTTTTCTAACATTTTTTTTTTGTAATGACAGAGTATCTTTTGAAATTGTTCTTTAAAAACTTTTGTAGAATTATGTATAGTTGCCCATTTTATAAAATATTTATGCAATAAATTTGAAGTATATAATTTACAGACCTAACGAAGGTTATATGCATATTTATAAAACATAATCACAGAAAATGTTAATCCTTCATATTACCTTATCAACTAGTTGTTTTTTAAATATATTTTTCTCTTTTCTATGTAGTACAAATACTTTCCAAATTGTTATAGATTTTTGAAGATATTTTTTTATTAAACTTTTATTATATCGTATAATTTCTATATATTTTTCCCATAATCTAAAATATCGTCTTTGTATTATTTTGTTATGATGTTCATTAGATTTAATTATATTTTTAGATAAAATATAAAATACATTTCTTTTAAGTTTAATACGATACATATGATTTACTTCACACAGAGTTTTTCTTCTATGCAATTTATAAATCGCATAAATTTTCCAAGATTCAAAAAATTTTCGTAGAATCAATTTTGTGTAAAATGTTATAAATCGTTGATTGATATAATCACTGTACATATGCAAATAAAAAAAATATATATTAATTTTAAAAGTAGATTATGCTATATACATTGCAATTGATAAACATTACATACTTTTGAATAATTTCTCCTATATTAAATTGATTCTTTTGACAAAGGTAAGGATAATATTCCGAATTATTAATATAATTAAAAGATTTGTATATTGATGGAAGATGTTTAAACCAACTACGTAAAGATCGTAATTTCAAACTACGCACAACATACTTATTTTTTGTTGATTGCATAATAATTTAAATTTTGAAAAAACACATGTAGATAATATTTGTTACTTTGTAGTTTAATGTTCCTTTCCTATTATAAGAATAAATTGTTAAATGCAAAATCGAATTCACACAAAAAATTAAATATATATCGCGTTTGAATTTGAATTTGAGCATTAGTCAAATTCACTAAAACTATATAATTCTAGAGAGAAAAATTTTAGATATATACTTGCAGTAAAATAAGAGAAACGCAATATATGTGCTAATATCAATATTATAAATTATAATTAATATAATATATAATTCATTATATAAAGTATATAAAATTTTTCTTTAAAATTCTTTTTTTCATAATTATTCTCCGACGTATTTTTGAACACATTTGTTGGAGGAACTTCACGAAGTGAAAATCATGAAGCTAATCTGATTGGTTCAACTGATTCCATTCGCGAAAAGTTGCCGTTAAAACTAACGAAATATGAGTGTTTTATTCTAAAGTTACAATCACAATATTCCCGATGATTATTTAAAAAAAAAAAAAATAGATAATATCGCAAAGTGAACTCAAAGATGTAAGTCTATTTACAATTATAAGTATTTATGATAAATCGTAAAAGATGAAACATATACGGTAGTAGTACGTTTTTTATTGTAGCTGTAATTAAACGAATTAAATTTTATTTTTATGTACAATATTGTTCAAGTTCAGATAAGTTTGATATTTTCATCTCAATTAATTCTGTATCATCTAGCCTATTATTAGCATCGTTCAGCGAATTAGTGGTGTAATATAGTATGCAATTATTAAATATTGCAATTATATTTTTTAATATTTACAAATAACATAATATGTCTTAGTCAATTCAATGTTTAAATTTTCATTATTTAACAAGTTAATCATATTAAAGAATCCATTAAAAATACTGCCAACTAAAAGTAATATTTTTGTTCATCCAATACCTGCACTATAGAAGAATTATTTACCCAAGAATATTTCATGATTTATATTTGTAAAAATCTATCATTACTAATTTCAGATACAAGATAATGATATAATAATATTGAATATGTTAGTTTATTAAAACATCATGTCAGATAATAACTTATATACTACCTATGGCATTGATAGCCGTGGCAGAATAGTACATATTGATCCTGGTGTTTCACATACTAACATAAGACGTCTTCCAAGTATAGATGAAACTTTGAGAAGACTGCGTACAAATCTAAGTTCAGATCGACAGACTAGTGTATCTAATAATGGTGAGATAATAATATTAAAAAGAAAATATTGATATGGAATAATTAACAAAAAGAAATCTGTTATTATGTAATATAAATAGAAATTTATTATTATTTTTTTTATAGAAATGTCTGATATACAACCAGCTACATTATCAACTGAAGAAACTAATTTTCAAACTCCTGTAACCAATTCAAGTGGTCCTGTACTTTCCATTGATGTAACTGATGGGGCATCATCTCCTAGTCATGATTCTAGTATTCCAACTTTAACTTCAGAAGATGAGTGAGTATCATTATAACTTATATTATTTAATATTTTTAATTAATAATAAAATTATATTTATAATATCACACAAAAAGTATATAAAGATTTTAACCTAATTTAATATCTTAAAAATACAATATATGTTGTAGTAAGAGATATTGTTGGGTTTGTTTTGCAACGGATGAAGATGATGCAACTGCATCTTGGGTAAAACCATGCCATTGCCGAGGTACAACAAAATGGGTTCATCAGGGATGTATACAGCGTTGGGTTGATGAAAAACAAAAAGGTCGTGCTGGTGCACATGTAGCTTGTCCGCAGTGTAATACAGAATACATTATCGTTTATCCAAACATGGGTTAGTACAATATAATTATAAAATATTAGTTAAGTATTCAGTAAATGATATAAATAGTTAATAATTTTAGGGCCATTGGTTGTAATACTTGATACTATTGATGGAATTATTTTTCGAGTATGTCCTTTTATTGCTGCGGGCATAGTAATTGGATCTATATATTGGACAGCTGTAACTTATGGAGCAGTAACAGTTATGCAAGTAGTTGGTCATAAAGATGGTTTAACTATGATGGAACAAGCTGATCCTTTGGTATTATTAGTTGGTCTACCAACTATTCCGATTATGTTAGTTTTGGGAAAAATGCTAAGATGGGAAGATCAAGCACTTAGTCTTCTTAGACGACATGCTTGCAAAGTTCCTATCCTAAGGCACTTTCTACCTAGTAGGTAAGTATTCTATAAAATATTTTATTTATTTATAAAATTATGATTACAACATCAATGAATAAATAAATCTCTAAAACAAACAAATACAAGTTTGAGATTACATATAACTGTTATAGTTATTCTGATGATGATAGAACACAATCACAAGATGTTCCACCAATGAGTGACCCAGTATCTGCAACTCGCGTACTTTGTGGAGCACTTCTTTTACCAACTATTGCTAGCATATGTGGAAAGATATTCTTTGAAAGTGTAAACTCAAATTTTCAAAGGACATTGCTTGTACGTATACATATATTTTTTATTTAAATATGTATTATAAACTGAAATTCTGGTATTTAGATACTCTTAAAAAATATCAATATCGTTTGAACAAATTTACAGGGTGGTGTGGCATTTATAACTATAAAAGGTGCGTTTAAAATTTATCACAAACAGCAGCAATATGTGAGACAATGCCAGCGTCGTATAATGGATTACACAGACAGTAATGTAGCATTGTATAAAAGAAAGCAAAGTTCAGAAAGTAATCAAACTAGCTAAATCAGAAAATATGCAACAGTAATAAATGAAAAACAGTATAATTTTACAGATTGAAGCTATCTTAATATCTGTTTTTCCTTTTCATTTTATAAAATGTCTTTTTTTGTATTGCAGTATATTGCAATATTACTCAAAGTCTTAAAAACAAAGATTTATGAAAAATAGAAAATGATGTATATAGAAAATTACATAAATCCATTTTTTAAATTACTATATTATAATATCATATTAATTCTGAACAGATATAGATACTAATTTTTTAAATGTTGCCAAAATAATGAAGGTGCACTTATAATTTTTGCAATAATCTAAAATTATAATAAAATAAATGTATGGAGTAATAGACTTTATTTCTTATATTGCACAGATTAAAACATTAAATATAAAGGATTAAATAAAAGTAGATAAGAAATTTTTTAAATTATTCTTGAAAGTTTTTGTATTGTGTAAATTATAATAGGTAGATATGTGAAATTGTAAAAATTTATATTACATTAATTATTACTTACATATTATTATTGTTATGCTACATTTTGGTAAATTGTCAATAACAGGCATATTTCATAAGCAAATTTTTATTTAATATAAACATTTGACTGATGTAGTCTATAAAGAGTAAAGTTCAACCCAGATTCCTATACAATGTTGTAATCGTATAAACCTTGCTGATATTATACATTTATTATTTTTTAACATACATTTTGTAATATTTCATGATTTAACATTTTCAATAAAAATTTCATAATCAAGATTTTCAAGGCAAATAAAAGTTTATATTTATGCGTTCAGCAATATTAAATTGTATATAATTGAATTTGAATTTTGAAAAAATTATTTACAAAAATTATATTTTTTAAAGACTACAAACATACTCGATTATTTAATTTCCTGTAAGAACTAATAATCAATTACTAAATAATTATTAAGTACAATATATCTTCAGAAAATACTGTATTTAATTAATCGTTAAATATAATTTTGTTGATTTGCAAAAGTATTAATCATCAACTTAATATAAAACTTAAACTATATGATACAGAAATTATTATACATACACTTCAATGTTTCTGAAGATTTGTCTTATATATACAAATTATTAACTTTTAATTTAAACAGGAAATACATATCAGTACAACAAAGCATCTTACATTTTGACTTTCATTTGTACTATATATGAAGCAGATATTTGTGATACAAAGATAAATTATCTAAACATTCTATTTTAATAATCAATAATGACTTTGGCTTATTAATAGTATAATAAAAAATATGCACATATCTATCAATTATATTAGCTTTTAATATTAAAAAAAATTATATAATAATAAATAGAATAAAAATAATATGACGTCTAATACATAAAATCAATATCAATATTTAGCAATAATTTGTTTCTATATCTATTTTTACTTTTACTTATTGATTATATTTCTTTTGAAGATACATACATTGACATAAATATGTATATATACACAAACACATTTCATTTAAATGCAAATGAATGAAAATAGTTTTGTTTACAATAATGTAAGTTGAATAACTTATATTTGTACAAATACCCTTTTGTAAGTAAATACTATTAATATGTAAAAAATACATACTTCTATAAACTAAAAGATGTGATAGAAATATGTATACATTATCACATCAAAGGTGGCCCTGTATATTTGAGATTATGCGAATAAAAGCCTGGTGGTTTTTCTGTAACTACCAATTGAACTTCTTCAACAATATCTCCTGAATCTGTGCAAGGTTTGGAATTAACTGTTTTGAAAAAAGTACATGGTCCGGGACCTTTTCCAGAATCATCTACACCATAAGGGGGACTAAGTATATCTAAAAATGCAGCTGGTCCTTCTATGCATGAAATCTCATGCAAGTTTTTATCCTGCGGTGTGAGTACACAAGCAGGGGAATTCTTGTGGAGTATCACAGGTTTGTGCCTAAATGCTTTTATTTCTTCATTCATATTTATATGATCACCATTGGTCTTTAAAGTAAAACTGTTTATTTCAACAGTACCACTGATTACCTACGATATTATTTAAAATATACTTAGTCTCTTATAATAATACTTAAAACTTATAATTGTATAAGATAAATATTGAATTTTATTATCTCTTCATATAGATCATTTATATAATACTCTATGATATTTTAACTCTGAATATTGAAGGATATATAAAAATAAAAAATACTACTATATTTATAATTTTAAATAATTACATGTCAAGTATATGTAATAAATGTACCTTGAGAAAGCCATGCATTCTTGGATGATCATGCATAGGCATTGTAACACCATGTTTTAACATAAAGATTGCAATAGTCATATCTTTATTTTCAAAAACAACAATAACGCACATCGGAGCAGATTGTACCTTTACAAAATCAAGAATTTGTTTGTCTACCTTCACATCTTCTGCAGTGATTTTATTGATTAGACTCCACAAATTATCGAAGTTTTGTTGATATAGTTTATAACCTGCATTTTTTCTACTGCCAAATGTTTTTAATGCTTGTTTCCATAATATTTGTATTGCGGAACTCATGGTTAAAAGGGATCACTCTCGAAATAACTGTTTTACACGAATTCTGTATCTTTTTAAACAAATTCTCATAACCAAATTTATATCTTGTTAGGAAAATTTTTTTTTATATTAATTCTTATGTAGTCTCAAATGTTATTGAACGAATGAATATCTTTAAACAATTCTAAAAACACTTGTGAAAATGATTTCACATAGAGGTTAATCAAATTAAATATGAATGTAAAGATCTACTACTATTGCTGCCATCGAAAATAATATGATAAAAGTAATTTAAAACAATGAACAGCAATACAACAATTCACATTTTTCTTTCTTCATCATTACATTCTTTTTATTTTTTCGTACAATTATTTGTGTCAAATATTTACAAAAACAAAAAATAAAAATATAAATTCTACTATTTTAACTAAAAATATAAATTACTAAAAATTCTATAATCTGATTGGGTGCAATCATTAGGCTCTTTCATAGAATCTTTCACAGTAGATAATGTCATATATAATACTTGACAGTAGTATCCCTATAGTATTTTTTAAAATATTACATATTGTAAATGTATATATATCTAAATTATAATATATTTTCATATTATATATTTTAAATATATACATATATATATAAATACGTATACATATATATGTAAATTAAACTACGTTAAAAGAAGAAAAAAGAGAAATAATATCGAATAAGTCTAGATTTCATTTTGGTTGGATAAAAATGTTCAAATTTCGCGCCATTACCATCATCTTATTTCTTCCTTGAAAGAAGAAAATTTAATCTTTTTGTGAAACGATTTTTAACATTATAATTACACACAAGTTAATCGAAGCGCTTGATGTTACTTTTAGAAAACTTATTTAAAGTAAATTGCACTTCAGTTTGAATTTTATAAGAAAATTGTTTGAAAAAAAATAGTGAACATTATCGGTACGTGTAAAATGTTTTGTAATTCGTATCACTCGGAATTCTTTTAAAATATCAATATTCTAAGCAAAGTAAAAAAATTATAGTGATATAAGAGCTGTACTATTACCGGCCGATTTAAATAAAGTCGATAAAACATAACTCTGCTACAAGTAGTAACATCCAACTAATAGTTAAACGTGATTGACAAAGGGAGGTGTTAGTTTATTATAAACAATAAAAGTAGAAAAAATCGAATAGAGGGAGGCACCCGCCATTTGCAAGTCTGTCTATTGATTTCGTATAGTTTTAAAGAAGTTAGTGTATTTAAAACTTTACCATCCTATGTGAAAATATTTTATTTGATTGAAATATATTAAAACAATAACTAAATTCTGAGTTATTGAAAAATAATCTCCTATAAGTGAAACACATAAAACAATAACAAAGTAGATTATTTGGCTATCATATTTTAATGTCAACACACAATGATAATTTATATTTACTAATTATTCTTCAAAATTGTGTAAAATTAATCATATATCAAGTTCAATTTTAATATGAAATGATTCTATGGCTATAAAAAATGATGGAAGTATACCCTGCTTTACCAAAATTTATGGTGCAAGAATGCCCAGATGAAGATGATTTGACAGATATCGATGATGAAGTATTTGTTAGAGATGGAAAAAATGGAGGATTAAAATTAGATGAAGATGGTGGAGTTAAACGGCCCCTTATGGCGCCACGTAAAAAATTTAGAAAATTTTATAAAGTTGGAGTACATAGATTACGTTATAAAGCATATTTTACACCCATTTGTTGTGGGTTCATAACATTAGTATTTCTATTAGGCTTCATTGCCTTTTTTATATATATTGCTAATGTATTTCCATCGTCAATTACTATGCTTAAACAATTCCTAACTCATGAATTAAAATCTTTAGTAAGCAAAGTACATATAATTCCATGTACATCATTGTCATCAAAGATAATATGGAAAAGAACAATATCAAAATTTACTTCAGAAGCTCCTTTGAGAAGCAATGATGTTAATAAAGATGGAATTGAAGACATTATTATTGGATTTAGTACAGGTTTGTACTTTATCTATTTATAATTTATATTTATTTATAATATAATTTTGTTTTAATATAATTTTTAATTTTTTTTCATATAAAATTCCAATGTTTTTATAAACTTTAATTTTCTATGATTTTTATGCTTTATTTTTTTCAGATATCTATTTTATAATCATAGCATGTCTGTTATCATTTACAATTACAAAGGTGAATAAATAATATGTTATGTTATTAATAATAATAATAGTTGATATATACTTACTGTGTTAATATATGATATTGATACATATTTCTTATAATTAGGTTTAAATGCAGAAAATACTCCAGGATGCTATGATTACCTTAAAAACCAAGTACCTTGTTTGGGTGGAATATTAGCATTAGATGGCAAAACAGGAAATACACTTTGGATTCATTGGACTGTTTATGGAATTTTCTCAATAGACTGTGGACTGGACATAACAAATGATAAAATTAATGATTGCATTGCTTCAGGAGAAGATGGAATGCTTTATGCAATTAATGGACAAAATGGATTGAGTATATGGAAAATATCAAACGAAGAACTATCATCATCTGAGCATTCAATAATTTTTCATATATACAATGCAAAATTTATATCTGATACTGATAGAGATGGCATTGGTGATGTTATTGTAACAGGCACTATTCAATCTGACTTATCACGTAGCAGCAGAATTCTTATTGTATCAGCAAAAAAAGGACATATTCTATATACCATTAATACCCCAAACATAGAATTATTTTCTATTCCACAGACAATTGTACATCCAGATGGTGAAAATATATTTGTTTTAACTGCAAATAATCAAATGCAATCAGGTGCATTGTATATAGCATCTAGTACTAATTTTATGCATGGTAAATTGGTAAGTTCATTATAATTATACTGTGAAATACATTAATATTTAATATTGTTATATTATATTATATATATATATATATATATATATATATATATATATATATATATATGTATGTATGTATGTATATATGTATGTATGTATGTATGTATGTATGTATATGTATGTATATATGTTTATATAGAAACTAAAGGAATTGCACCATAGCTCTGGAAAAGCAGCACTATTACCTCCTGTTTTGGCAGACATAACAATGGATGGAATTGCAGATATTGTTGCATCTATGTTTGACTCTACTATTATAGCTTATGATGGATTAACTTTTGATCCAATTTGGAATTATACTGTTCCTAATTCTGAAATATTAAGCAGTCCAATACCTGGTTATTATAATGATGATGAAATTCCAGATTTTATGGTAAAACATGAAATAGAATCAGAATTTCCTAATTATACCATGTCTATGATCATTGATGGACAAACTGGACAACCTTTACTAGAGAAACCAATAAAAGATACTTTAAATAAACAAATATCAGGCTTATCAGTTACTATTGATGGTTTTGGCAATGATTGGTTTTTACACTGGTCTAGTAATTGTTCACATAATGAAGATTTCAAAGGAACATATCGATTTTCGAAAAACAAAAATTTTCTGTCACAAACTGATTTATGTAAAATAATATTTAACTCAACATTAACTACAAATTTATTAGCTTTGAGTCAACATGTTGGACCACCTGGTATAACTTTATACTCATCAGAAGAATATAAAATATTAGAACTTAATAATTCTGTTGACATAGAAAAAGAAATTGATAAATATTTAGAATCATATCATATAGATTCAATAGACATTGATACTCCAAAAATATATAAAGATTATGACAAAGGAATAATGCTTAAGCATAACAGAGATGAGAATATACTTGAAGAATTAAATAATTACAATCAAAAGATTCCTGAAATGACATATGAAAATCAAGAACACTTTGAAGGAGATAACAGATTTGATACTAATTTTCAACTAAGTAACTTAGAAAATGTTGATATTGAGAATTCTTTTTATCGTAAAAATAAATGGATTACAAATAAAAACTTAGGAAATATAAAAGAATATGATACATTATATGATAACAATAACAGTAATAATAAGGGAGATGATCAAATTATTGATTATTCGCAAATGGATGAGTTAAGAGAACAACGTAGACAAGTGACTAATAATGATACAACAAATAGAGATTCCGTAATAAATAATAGTAAACATTTATTTTCGTCAATAGTTAGAAAAAAAAGAGTTAAACAATCAAATTACATATTAAATAAATCAATGAATTCTAATAAACAAAGACAACGATCCAGTGGTATATTATTACCTTCTTTTGTAGATTCAAAGGAAGGAAATTCTGTAGATTTGATTTTCTCAACTTTTGGTTCACTATTGTCAGAAACATCTATTACATTGTTACGAGAAGATTTAGATTGTATATACAAAAAAAAAATATTATCTAAAAAGAATATGCATCATAGAAAAAATGCAGATATTATTATAGAATGTTTGAATGAACGTAATGATAATTATAATTTATTTGAAAAAACAATAAAACAAAATAATATTAATATTGCACTTGGACAAATGACAGTATATAGAATGAAGTTAGAATGTGTTTGTCCTGAAGATATATTACCTAATCAAGTATGTAAGACCATTGCATCTAAGCAAAGTTGGCCAGAATATTTGGGATTATATGGCAGTGGATATTTTAGACCATTACATAGAAATATTTAAAATACATGAGAAAAAATTTTTTATGTAACATGTAATATTGAATTAAACTTTCTGAGATATTATGGAACTTAAGTACAAGTATCAATGTGAAAAATTTAGATATTTAAATAAAACATTAATCAGAATAATTATTATTTACAAGAAATACTATAATATACAGAATTCACATGTTATAAAACATTTAATAGTAAATGTATATTTGATGGTAGATTTGCATTTGATTCTGATTATACTTACTCAAACATCATGTGCCATTAAAATGTAAAGATAATATATTATAATGATATGATACATTATTATATTTTTACAGACAAAACTGCATATTTTATTAATCTTGATAATATAAATGCCCTGAAGTTTAATAGATCTTTATATCGTCGAAAATTTAGTTGATTCTTTGAATAAACAATTTATCCATACTGTAGCAAAAAACACTGTATAGTATATTTGCATAAATTGTTCCTATTCTTTGCTATTTAATTAATACAAAAGAAAGATGTTACAAATATAATTACCACCAAATATAATTACCGATCTAAATAATTTTTATAAGCAAGTTCCTGAAATATAAATTCTATTGTAATGTGATAAATATAAATAAATGTCCATATTAATCCATTAAATACAATATTTTTCGTCATTATATTTTTATTTTAATATATTTATATTTTTGTATTATTAATAATATTAAAATAATAATTCTATTTATTTTAGTTTAAGCTTATTACTCAATAAAAAAAATGCAAGGATTATCTATTTTTTCAAAATAGTAGAATCATCATTCCTTGTTTGATCAATATGTCCATTATTTTCTACAGTGTACATAATGTGATTCTCTACTGTTTCTTCACAATTATTATGTATTTGAAATATCAAGCGAAAATATTTACATATTAAAATATAACTTTATATAAAGAGAGAAATTTTCATATATTTGATCAGAAGGTATCTAAAAAGCTTAAGATTAAATCAGTACATATTAATCTCCCTATATTTGTGTGCAGTGAATCAAATATGGCCTACTAAATGGTTGCTTTTTTAATTGATATATTTTACTTAACATATAATATAAATTACAGAACTATGGCTACATATTGTAAATCAATTGAACTTATAACTCATAAAAAATGTAGACATTTTCAAGGATCAACCGCATTTCAGTATTTTCCAACAACACAGGATAAAAATATACGTTATGACACTAAAATATTGGACACTGTTTTGAAAAATATGAAACAGCAATATTGCATATCAACACTGCAATCAAAGTTGTTTAAGAATGTAGAAACACAAACAGATTATAGAGAAAGTGAGACACAGACACTACCATGGGAACCTCAGTACAAAATACATCCAGGTATAATTACATATAGAAATAAATATAGTATATTATGAATATAATTTTATTTTTTAATTAGGTCATAATCCAGAAGTACTGACAGTGACTCATTTAACTTGGGATCATGGATTACCAGCAGGAATGCATGAAATTGAAATTATTAATAGAACAAAAATGAGAAGGGCTTGGGAAATGTTTCTTCCACCAATGGACACAGAAGCTAATATTAAAATACGGAGATGTATAACAAAAGCTTTAGAAGAAGAGCAATGGGCATTTAGAGATGCAGTAAGTACATTGTTTTATATATTTTCAAAACGTATATAAATCATATAAATATATATTTAACATCGATTATTTGTTGAGAAAAGGAAATACAATATATAATGGATCTGCGTCTTCAATTAATGGAAAAACTTTCACATTCAAAAGAATATAAACATAATGAGAATATACAAAATCGCTTCAAACGTTTGAAAAATGACTTAGGAATGTATAGAGATGAGAAAATAAAAGTTATTAGACAAAATTTAAAACGAGATTTGAGAAAATTGCATAAATCACATTATGATAAAAAGCAGCTTCAAAAAAGAGATACTATACAGTCATATATTAATCATGCTTCTAAATTGTATAGATCACAATTAAATTTTGAAAAATATTCTCCAGGACAATTTAGAAAAATGAAAAAGCAGTCATCAAGAAATGATAATATTCATCATGAAAGTATGATCGTAACTTTAAATAATTTATTCTCTTATTTTATACGTCATAATTTTAATTAATATTTTTTACATATATGAAAATTATATTTTACTCAGAAATAAAAAATATTGATACTATATCAACTAAGTTACCAAGTTACAAAGAATCGAAATCAAAACATGTATTACCAACGGAATTATGTATCCGTCAAACAAGATGGACTGATGATAAATTAAAAACATTATACATGGATTTAAAAGCAATGAGGTTAAATATTATGCCCTCAGAGACGTCAACATCAATGAAAAAGAAATATAAAATTCCTATTTTACCATCTACACCATATAGAGTTCAGGAATACAAAGATACATTGTTAGATCAAGCAGCATTGTGTATCCAAGAAACAATTAGGGGTAGAGCAACTCAATGTATGGTAATATCATGCATTTTATATTATATTTATTATTTTCTATGGTCCTAGAAATATTTTATATTTCTTTGTAATAAGAACATGCTTAATTTCTGTAGAAATTAATGTATTTAATTTATTTTTTATAGAGATATACAGCAAATAATAAAAATCAGAATAATCCAGATTCTAATACATAAAAAATTTTAATTCATTATAATATTAACTTTTAATTCCATCAATTTAGAATTAAGAGACATCTATCTTAAATATTGAAAAAGAATAATACTCATTTATAGATGTTTGAAGGTAGAAATAGATGTAGAGAACTAATTAAAGAACTGCAATTTGCTTATGATATTATGAATCATAATAATGAAGTAAAGCAAATAGAAAAACAAGAAATAATTGATATTCAACATAAAGAACGTAATAGATTATTACAAGAAGAATTTTTGTGTGAAATTCTTGATTCTTTAGAAGGAGCAACTGTATGTGGAATATTAGATCATTTAAGTAAAGTAAGAAAACTAACGATTTTCTGCTGAATCGTATCATCTATTTGTTATCAAGTTGCTTATATACTTTTTAATATAAGGAATTGGTAAGATTGAAAGATGAACGCAATGCACATATATTTGCATTATTTGCTGAAAAAGAAAGATTAAAACGTGAAGCAGCAGAAGCTGGACGACGACAGTTAGAACGTAATCGTTGTAGGGAATGCAATGAAATGTTCCGGCAAATAATAAAAATAGATCAAGATACCGTAGAAATTTATTTAGATGATATTATAAAGGAAGAAATTGAAGAAATATCATATCAGAATGCTGAACAACATATCTTACAATTTTTTGATCATGTGGACAAAATTTCAAATAATACAATAGGAAAGTATGTTACCACACAGTTTTATTGTTCATTAGTATAATTTAAATACTAATACTATATCTAATAAAATATGAAGTATATGTGAATCAACAAATACTAATGTATTAACATTAATTAAAACTGTTCTAGTATGACGGATTTTGAAGAAGAAGAAATGGTAGCAGATATGATTTATAACTTTGTCTTACCAGAAGTAGGAAAATTTAATGCTCGACAACAGATTAAAAAGAAACAACAAAGCTATTTACAAAGTGCACACGCAATATTATATGAAAATTCATCAGATTCTCTACCTGTTGAACTTATAAACAGCGAAGATGCAGAAAAAATCAATAAAGAATTATTATTCCAGGAAGATTCAGATTCAGAGGAAAGTGTATAATGATTGATCTAAAATTGAATTCAAGCAAATTTAACTTATAAATAATTTATGATTGAGATTTTTTTTATAAAAGATACAATAGCTATGAATTTCATTTCAATATGGAACTTTATAATTCTTTTGAAAAGTTTAAATGTACATTCACTCCTTATATCTATGTTAGAGTTATCTATAGTCCATCCAATTTTTTTTTTATATAATACAGTTTATCACATTTTTACTCTTCAAAGAAAGATATGATTATTATTGATCTGATCTATAAGAATATTAATTATATGCCAGGAATGTAGTATAGAAGGGATAAATCTTTTTTTATTAATATATGAGATTTAAATATCTTCGAGATATGATTAAATTTATGAAATACTGTATTACTTATTTTTGACAAATTTGTATAATTTAAACATAGTGTAAATATGTATAAATTTAATTGGTTATATTTATTAAATAATAACTCAAAATGCACAGTATAAAATTAACAATATTATAATAGAACATGCCTTTGAACAAGACCTTACTATTTACAGAAAAGATTTAGTGTGAAGTAGATGGGTATCCCTCTACTGCATTTCCTGCAAGAAGATCTGATATAAACTTTTTAAATTTGACATCTTTTGCATCATTTGAAGGTTTTCTTTCTACAATTAATTTACGCTTTTTAGCTTTTAATTCTTTTGTTTGAAGAGAATCAAAGTCACGTTGATTGATAATATCAATATGTTTTCTTTTGCAAGTGTCTATAGAATCAGGCTTTTGTATTTCTTCCCTTGCCCTACTTAATTCAGCAGTTAAATCACCCATTTTTTGTTTCCATTCTTCCAGATGCTTTCTCATTTCTGCCAACTGTGTATCTTGATCATGAATCTTTTTTGCTTGCTTTTGAAGTTTCAAATTTTGGACTCGCATTTGAATCATTTGTTTTCTCATTCTTAATTTCATTTTAGTTATTTCAAATTTTACAAATGTTACAGAAATTTTATTTCTTTTAGTACGACTATAAATTTTCTTAAATGTTTGGTTTAATTTTTCTGTACTATAACTATGCGATAATGTAGTATTATTTGAACTTGTAGTATGATGTGAAATTATTGAACTTCCACTAGGCAATTCATAAGAACCCACATTACTAACAACAGATGTACAAGTACTATGTTTTAAATCTGGTAAAATTTTTTCATCAAAGTGTTCCATAGCCATACTACTAATATCACGTAATTCTTGCAATATTTCATGTGGTGTAGGTAGAGTCTTTGAATCACGAATCAAACGAAGAACACGAAATATTTCATCGATTACCTAATGCATCAAAGATACTTTTTATATTAGAACTATGGTCTAAGTTAAAGAAACTATCATATTCACCATATATGAATATAAATTTTGAAACATATATAATGAATATGATGGGATATTTCTTAAATTTTGTCATATCTTTTAATTATAACAACTTACTTTTCCAGGAATGAAGCAACATAAGTTTAAGTCCACATATTTGATAAACGTCATTGATAACATTGATATTCTTGTCTCTATTGCTGTTAATATTCCACAATGACGTGCTAAGGGATGACTTCTTCGTTCAGATTCCCTACGTGGTAATTGACTTTTTACTGCACGTAGACATTGTGCATGATATTTTTCCATAAGATTGAAACCACGATTTAGTAGTTTTTTACAAATTCGATCAAATTGTTTACATACCTGTAAGTTAAAAAGTTTATTTTTTCACTTAATAATCACATGACACAATGTAGTCAACATAGACTTATATGTATCTTACGATTCTGTATCTAGAAATTTCATCGTAAGTAAGGTTAGAGAGAACAGTCTCCAGCACAATATCAGGAAGATCAATTATGTTCAACATGTTTAATAATTCCAAGAGAAGTTTCACATATATCCATAATTTCTATATGATTTGAACATACAAATATAAAATTAAATCGAAATATCTGCCTTATACTAAGTCATGTACTAAACAATCCAGTTCAATCAAACTGATAAAAATTTGACTTCTACTATACATAATATGTAAACAGTTTTTATTATCAAGAAGACTTAAAATCATATTTAAAAAAATTAATTTAATTTAAAATATATTCGTAAAAATAAAGTTACATACACATAGATACATATATAAGAAGTAAGTAGATAAAACTTATAAAGTATGACATTAGTTGTTAATTATATAAAAACTATTTGTTCCTGACAAATATATACACATCTTGTGATAGTGAATTTTAATACATAAAATTTATAAAAACAACGAATATTTTTATAAAACATTTTGTAAATTTTGTATAAAGTGAACACAATAGATGTTAAATATTTCGAACATTTTTTTCTACATACTCCTTATATTTTTATTTTTATTCGTTTAAAAAAACCATAGTTTTGATTGAAATCAACATTTCATAAATATTATTTCGATCAATCTCATACTTTTAAAGTTCACTATTTATGTATCATTGTCAACAGGGACGCACTCATCACAACCAATTTTCAATTTGATTCATACTGTCCAATATGACAAAATATAATAACAACAATACAATCTTAAATGAATTGAAAAAAGTACTCGTTTAAAACTATTTCATCATCTCACATTTTAGATCACCTAAATCACTTTAAACATAATTATTATAAACAAATTCAATAAGTTATTGGTCAAGATTTTTGGAACAAAAAATCCTAATTCATATTCGATATTACTACTTTGCTTTGAATACTCATTGATATAAACACGTATGAGCAATATTAAATTTTTCCTACGTAAGCCTAAAATAGTCCAACAAAGCATCCAATTAAAATTAAAGTTACATTTATAAAGTTAATGTGTTAATTTCTATGATTTCTGAATAGACTGTTTTATTCATATTTGGGATTGGTCACTCATTTTAAGTCTCATTCTTATGATCCAAAGTTAAAACCTAAATCATACGATTTATATCGAAACATGTTGGACCTATGCTTGAATGTATTAGTGGCCGATGGCGCGCACAGAAGTGGATACCGGTGAATATTAGTAAAGTAAGATGTCGTGCGCTGGGATGGGACGTGCCTTTTACATCGCATGTTTTTCTCTCCTCTTGGGAGTTGTAAGTGCAAATAATCAACGAGTGGCAAAAGAATCTTTGGTAGAACAGCTCGATGAAGAAAATTGGGATCGTATGCTTCATGGGGAATGGATGGTGGAATTGTAAGTTGAAACGATGGATGAAGTCGTCAAAATTGATGGCGTGTAAAATGCGGCGTTGCGCCAAGATTTTAAGTTCTTTTTTTTCTGCATTTATAGTTCAAATTAATTGAATATAATTAGAAATTAATATGAAAATATTAAATTATTGCATTTGCGTTAAAAATTTATTATGATAAATATAATAATAAATTTAAAATGTAATAAATTTAAAATTATTATAAATTTAAAAAACATATTCATAATGATTGCTTTAAAATGATTCATAGCATGAAAGTTTCAATCTTTTCTTTTCAATTGTTTTCTACAGTTATGCTCCATGGTGTCCAGCTTGTAGATCTCTTGAGCCTATATGGGAACATCTAGCTTCTTGGAAAGAAAATCTAAATATAAATGTTGGCAAAGTAGATGTAACTAATTCTCCAGGACTTAGTGGCCGCTTCATGGTTACAGCTTTGCCTACTATTTATCAGTAAGTTATTTCATATAATTATGTCAATTATATTTTTAAAGAACAATTATTTAATTATTATTATTTTATAGTGTAATAGATGGTGTCTTCAGACAATACAAGAGTCCAAGAGATGAAGATGCACTTATTGAATTTGTATCAGAAAAAACTTGGAAGAAGATTGATCCTATACCCAGTTGGAAAAGTCCAACTTCTATTCATATGTCTGTTCTTAGTCAATTCTTTAGATTATCACAAGTATTAAGGGTAATTATAGATTTATTTTTATTATATTAATTAACAAAGCTCATTATTTTTCATATTTTATCTTTATATATATATATTCCTTTTGTTTTTTCAGGGTATTCATAATAATCTTACAGAAGATTTTGGATTGCCAACATGGGGAAGTTATTTGATCTTTGCTATTGCAACTATTATTCTAGGTGCTATATTGGGCATAGTAAGTTAAATTTCTATAATTTGCAGTATTTATTATCTAATTTATAAGCTATGTTACTATCACATATTAATCAACATATTCATTATATATTTACAGATCATTATATGCCTTATTGACTTGATTTATCCACCTAAATCTATACAACTTCAAGGAAAGAAGAAACAGCAGGATGGAAGCGGTGCAGTTGTGCAAGAAAAAAGTTCTGGAGATGATGAAATCGTTGAAAATGTAAAAGATGATTTAGTAGATGAAGAAGGTTCAGAATCGGAGGAAATAACTGAAACAAGCAGTAAAGAAAAGGATTCCAAAGCAGATACCAGCAGTCCGAATGTTCGTAAGCGTAAGCCACGTAAAGCTGACTAGAGATATTAATTTGTTAAATGTAAATAATTCATGGTCTCAGAAAATTGCGCAGATGACATTTATGCATTTGTTGTTGTAATCCACATTTACGAATCGAAGTGCTATTTCATTCAATGTAAAGTGGCTATCTTGCACTTTACATTACACTCGTTAACAAATTTAACAAGTATTCAAGTAAATATGGCAACTTTCTAAGAAATAAATTAACGATTACTATATATTCATTTTGGTAAAAGTAAAACCATTTTCGTTTTCATAATTACAAATTTTCTATTTATATTGAATTGGGGTAATTTTTGTTACTTCTTTATCTTATTATTTGATTTTAACAAATACTAATCAGAAAATTGTATTTTTATTCAACATTACAATGATTACAATAATTATTACTTATACGAGTATTTAAATATTTTATATTGAATTATCACTTATACAAGAATATTACTTGTCTTAAGAACAAAGAACTTATCGGTTATATCATATGTCTATTAGTTTTATATCTTTTTCGTTTCGTCCTTTTTTTTTATTGGAATGTTATCTATTTACGTTATTGTAATTTTATTTAATCTTAAATATTTGAAAAAATTATATCAGTATTTTCTTCATCAATGAATTTTTTTATGCAAATAAACAAAACGTTGAAAGTTTGGGAAATCTTAATAGTATCTAGTGTGATGCGTAAAGGCTTAAAAAATTTACCGCTGCCTTGTAACCGATCAGTCTTGCAAGGTCCACCATTTAAAAAGTTTCCTTTTTACTTCTACGATCCATAATAACACTGAAATATAATATTATTCGATGCCAAATCGAATAGTATAATTTTAAGTAACTAGCTATAATTCACTCGGAAATTGTATTTCTATGTGAAACAAAAACAAATTCATAGTTTTTACGCATTTACATATAAACGTTAAGTTAAAGACTCGTATAGAAACTAAGATAGCAGGATTACCGCAATATATTAAGTACCAATCGTAACATTATGTAAGTCTCTTTTATTTTTAAATATTTATGTAAAATATTTAATATAGAATAACAAGAGTGTAGCAAAACATATACAAAGAACTATATTACTCAGGACAAGGTTGAAATATATGTTTATAAATAACCGGCATGTTTGTAACGTTTACGAAATTCTCGTCTTTTTTTAACGATCTTCATGAAAATACTGCTCTATATAATGTGGCGATTTATCTAAAAAACATTTGTTATTTAGCATATAATCATTAATATTTATCTCGTTCACGCATATACTCTGTGAAATAAGAAGATATGAATGCGATAGTAGTAACGTCAAAAAGATATAAGCATCTCGTATTGCTTTCTAGTTATCTGTAAATATCTACGACTACACTTAAATGTATACGAGCGTATAATTTGTGATCTTTCGCATTCTACTGTTTCTTCGACAACGCATTGACATTTTCTACGTTTGTTAACGTTTAAATTAGTGCGCGAAAATCTTTCTTTATCGACATTCCCACGTAAAACACCATGGTACATACATATACGCTTTTAACCAAAATGCTCGTGTCTTCGTTATCGAGATAATAAGATAAGTACGTTACAATGGAAATAAGTACTAACTATGTAACGTTGACTTCCTAATAAACGCATTTAAGAGAGTAATAAAAGCAAAGATTAAGTTGCGTTTGAGCTCCATACCAATTCTTTCCGGTTTTCGAATTAATGGATATGAAAAATCAGTACCGTCGGTAATGAGGGGATACTGCTTACCGACGGCGTTGATAACGAAGAAAAGAAACGAGCGCTCTCATCGAACTATCTCGCGAGGAACAATCCATTGACCGGCGAGCGCGCTCGACGAGCTCGTGCGGTGCTCTCTCGCTGAAGACAGCCGTTAGTGCGGGCACGAGCGAGCGTAGCTACGAAAGAAGACAAGTGGTAAGTGTACGGGCGCTATTATTCGCGCGACACTCGTATTGGAAAGTCTTTCAGAGTTGCGCGTAGTTTTTCTCGTGAGTCTTTTACTAACGAAAAAAAAGGAATAAGAGGAAGAGGAAAGAAAGAAAAGAAGGAAGGAAGAGGGAGAGACAAATCGAAACGGTAAGGTCTCCTTCGCGGTGCGAGATCGATAAATGCGAGGACGTTACCGGAAACGAGACCCTCCGGAGCTATTTTTTCAGTGAGGGGAATAACGTTTTGCGAATCTTTGACACTTACTGAGCAGCACCTGTCGTTATATTATTCTATTTCGTTGAGATAAAAAAAGAGAAAGAGAAAAAAAAAGAGAAAAAGAAGTCGAAGGGTTGAAGAAGAGGGATGGAGGTCGACGAGTAGGCGTCCGATCGAGCGGAAGCCTCCCTCTTGCCGTAGGTGCGAGGGATGCGGAGAAGGCCGCCGTCGGCGGCGGCGAGTACGCGCCGCCGCGATGGTGCCGCGCGAGGAGAAGAGAAGAAGAGTGATCGTCGCGGCTGCTATCTCCTGCGAGAACGTCCGAGGATGTTGTCTTCTCTTCTCTGGTTTGTACAATTAGCGATGGAGCCCCTTCAAGAAGGAACCTGTCTTAGCTAAAACGCAACCTGTCTTAGCTAGAACCGCGTTCACGGCGAGTTTACGAATAATCGCGGTAAGGTGCGCGACCATGAAGGAACACGGGAGTAAGCATTCGGCGGAAGCGCCTACGAAGACCCTTAAGTCTTTACTAAAGAAGCCCGGCCAAACGAAGGGCAAAACTCGGAAGAATCGCGTAGTTATTAATGAGAAACTTAACGAGTTCTTTGCCGCGGATTATATTATACTTATAAAGGAAGAGTGTTGCGCTGAGTACGAGGAAGATTGCGACTGTTGTTGTCAGGAGCACGAACTTATACGGTTGGGCAATTGCAAGGAGTGCCGGGCGGAATTAAATCTCCACTTTGGCGTCACGGATGATGGCCGTTACGGTGGCGCCGATGGGGAAGTTGACGAGGAGGAGGACGAAGATGAGGACGAAGAAGAGGATGCGATCGACGAGGAAGAGGAGGACGACGAGGAAGATGTTGTTGACGTCGTAGCGGCCGTCAACGTTGCTGTCAATGCCGCTGTTAACGTCAACGTCGGTATCAATACGAATGATATAGAAAATCTCCAACAACAACATCTGCGGACTGTAGAAGTTCGTAAGAAGGATGAAGTCGAAGCGATAGCATGCGAACTCGAATCCGATGCCGTTGAGCATAAAGCCGAACTCGAAGCCGAACGCGAGCCGAAGGAGTTGGTTAATCGGCAGGAAGTGCCGACGATCGTTCCCGACGATTGCGCTGACTCGACCGTTCGCGGAGGAGGCGAGCGTCAACAGGAGACTCTCAGTCCTCCAGAAGGCTACAAGGACGTTTGCGTCGAAGGTACTGCAATTTTGGAGGACACTGGTCATCCACCTCGACTTTTGCCACCACCAACCTGCAGCGACTGTGATTATTATCACCGAAAGAAGACTGGTGAGCGACCCTAATCCTTCTCTTTATCTTTATTTTTTTCCTGTACAGTCTTTCAATACTACGGTTACGTGACTTCCTCTTGCTTGTAACGCCGAAATCATCACGTCTCTATCGAACGCTTCTACTTGTCCTTTTCCCGCGTTATCGAGCATCCTCTATCTCCTACGCAGCGCCCTCTTAAAGTTCTCACAAAACCATGAAAAAGCACCCTTCCATTTCGCGCCTTTCCCATATAAAATAATCATCTATATAGATATCGACTTTATCGACGTTTTCAAGATATTGTCTTCCTTAGGAGAATTTTTTTCCAATCATTCTTCCCATGCTTTATTTTTTTCACAACTCTCCACGAAATCGTTTCTCCATTTTTTTCGCGATCAATGAGCGATGGAAAAATAGAGGCGGAAGAGAGGGTAACGAAATTTTTCGATATAATTAAAGATCTTTCATATTATGTACTGAACGGTACAGCAAATGTTCAAAATACTAGCTTCATATTTTTTCTCTTCTTTCGTACATTTTTATTTAAAGAAGCTTTAATAAAATTTCACACGTTTTTACTTAATTTTTCCAATAGATTAACAAATTGGGTTATCTATCTATCGGGTTGCTCATAAAGTTCATAGAGACTTTTTATGAAAATTTTAGAGGTAAAATTTAATATATTTTTTTCCCCGATGAATTCTTCATTATAATATATATATATATATATATATATATATATATATATATATATATATATAAATATCCATATATGTATATATGTATGAACACATTTGGCAAGAGAATATTAATATTGTCGTTTATCGAAAACTATTACGAATTTTCTGACCAACTCGATATCTTGATGAAAAATCGATCAAACTCGTAAAACTTTAAATGAGATATAAAAGCTTTGCGGTTGCTCGGACGATTAGTTTCTCGTGTAGGAGAAAAGCAAAACAGCATGACGTGCCACTTGCGCTCGAGCTAACGTATATCATCGAAATCCTATTGAGAGAATTCGATTGTTAGCAGCGCATAGGCTTCCGTTATCGGTGAAAGAGTTTACGGAAATGCCGATACGCAAAAACGCGTACGAGGCAACACAAAACTAAGGGAAACGAGGAACGCGCGCTTTTTATGATGTCGAAACTTTTCTTTTTTATTATTAGTTAAAGTGGATGTATATGAAACATATCACGTATGTAGAAAAATATATGTATATAACGTGACACATGGGTTGTTCCTTTTTAATTGACTCATCATATTCAAGTTGTTAGTTATTATGAAAAGAAAAACTATGAAATTATATTAAGAATTTAATTACAAAGAAAACAAAGTAATTTGTCACACTTTAGGATTGGAACTATTTGTTTTTTATAATTTGACAATTAAATTTGTTCACTTTTATCTGCTTTATTTTCTAGTATTATCAAATAATCTTGATGATCGATTAAAATGAGACATCCTGTATATGTACGATATTTACAGGACACAAGGGAACAATGTAAAAGCACTTGTAAATGATACGAATATGTTTCTCGTAAATCAACCGATGGAATAAATGATGGTATATCTATATACAGACATACATACATATATATACGCGGGCGCGCGGGCGCGCGTGTGTGTGTGTGTGTATGTATATATATATATATATACATATATACATGAGAGATATATTGTGCTATTTTCTCACGCGCCTCTCTCTCTCGCATGCAAGTTCCCACCGTATTCATAGATGCGGAATAACCGAGCACGTTAGATAATAAAATATCGTGGTATATCGTTTTTCTCTTCATGAAAATATTTCTCTGTGAAAACTCTACTTTTCTCTACGTGTCTAGGACTCTTCTCTTAGTTCGGTAGTCCGAACGTCGAACTTCGTCTTTTCGATAAGATTTTTCTTAAATCCCTTCTGATTTAAAAACTTCGTCTAAACTTCAATCTCCTCTCGAAGTATAATAACATTTACAGAATTTCTAAATGAGTAACGTAAAGTTGTAAACGGGAACGTTACATTTTGTCTTGTTTCGTGCACTGAACCGCAGCTAAATTTGATTGCATAACCTTTCTCTTTCTCTTTATCTCTAACACAGAGAAGAGAGAGAGAGGGAGATAGAAGCACTCACATACACACAAAGAAACATCGGACGGTAGCGATCTCGCCGCGCATGGACCGTAAACTTTAGTCTCCCTAGGTGTGTAAACTTTGTTCTCCAAGTTACATTTTTAACTGAAATGACTACTACAAAAATGCTAGTACAAGTTTAACAAAGAGAAGATCAAAAGTGGCAACATTGTAATAGTCCTCTTTAAACTAATCTTTAAGTAATCCTTTTAAGAATCTAAAGTGTAGATATATATCTTTGTTTTTTTAAATGCTTTTACAAAATCTGTAAAAAAGAATAGATTAATTTTAGTTTCTTCTGATCATACATATACGATATATGATATTTGAACTGTTTTTTCTTTAAAAACTATAAAGATGTATGGATTAAATGATTAATGACTAATAATAACTCCTTTTATATCTTGATACAAGTGGTATGTCGATAAAGTATTTTCACTTACGGTCTCACCTTTGTAAATACATCTTATTAAATCAGAATTCTGGAAAGGAATTCGTAATGGGGATTTAACATGTTGGGAAATAAAATAATTTCATTCTCTCTGTCCCTCATTCCCGTGGAAGTTTAACTTCCTTTCTCGCGATCTTCCCGTGGAAGTGGCCCTTTTTTCCTGTTATCATAAAAGCAATAAGCGTAAGGGCGGGCGTGTGGTCGAAAGAAATGCGTGCCGACGAACGTTATGTATACGAGCATCAACGTTCACCGGATGTACAGCGTAGCGTGATTCCGGTACTTAGTCGAGTAGTCTTGGTAAGAGCGGTCAGGCTTACCAGGGCGACTTCGTCGAAACAGTTTTTTTCTCTCTTTCTCTCTTTGTCTTCTTCATTTAGCACTAAGAGAGTCAATATAAGTCGAAAAATATATGGATCCCACGCGGTTTCCATGCAATTTTCGGACGCGTGTGCATTGAATATATAGCTATATTACCTGTTAGCTATTCTTCTTTCCAACGAACGTCCGTGAAAATGGTGATTCACACAAAGATGCCTAACTCTTTTTGTCAAGATACTTAGGCAGACGGCAATGAGAGTAGGAACTCGAGATATTGAGTACTCTGTTTGACGTTACAGGTGCCCAAGAGCAAATTAAGGTCAATGGGACCGATGCCGAACGCGAGGACGCTATCGTTGAGAATTTTAAAGAAGCAAACAATCAAGTTCGATCCTCTACGCCTAATGGTAGGCCCTTTTGTCTTTTTATTATATCCTATTAGACGATGAAGTTTTACACGTCGTTTACTATTTTTTTACGAATTCGATACGTTCTTTTCCTAGATTTGCATCATCGGTATCTCGTCGAGACGATAACAATGACGACGGTTACGGAACGACGAATAATCCGAGAGATCAGTGAGAACGAGAGGAAACTTTGTCTCGATGAACTTGATCTGGAACAAGAAAGACCATCAAGCGAAATTCCAAAACTGGATGGAGTTTCAACGGACTCTTCGACTATTACGACAAATAAAGTTGAAAATCTTTCGTCGAATGTTTGCCGTGAATGTGGCAATGCGGAAACGAACGCAGAAACAGTCGAGGACAATGAGAGAACGGAGAGTATCATTGGAAGTAATAACAAAAATGAAAACGAAGAACAAACGATAGATGAAGATGACAATAGCGAATCAAAGGAAACTCTTCAAGATGTTACGGAGCTATCACTGACATTTAAACTTGGTAACTTGGCGACTAATAGCTTGAAACCAAATTCAGCTGTGAGACAACTCTTTCCCAATCCGAGATTCATCTCACCACCACCGGCACCTCTGAACAAATCCGTCTCATTAGCCGATTCTGAAAGTACCTATTCCGAAGCTCAAAAGTTTCTCATCACCGCAGAGAATTTACGGCTGTTCGATACAACGAAGAGATCAGCGAAAACGACTACGCGTAGCGAGTCTTGTGAAAGCGAACCAAGTATGATAAAGAGGACGATAGAGAGGAACACGTTAAGAAGAAGTTTGATTGGCAAGTGCAATGCAACTACGAGAAAAAAGAATCTCAGATCGAAGGATTTGTCTTTAGAGGAACGAATCAGACAACTGACTTGTGTTGATCAGGACGAGGATGTTACCGAAGAGTCTTCAAAGAGTACAGAACTTGTTTTAGATCAGGATAATGAGAGGTTAGAATTCTCCATGCGAACTTCACCATCTGGCGAGGAACAACCGCCAATCGAACGATTTTCTCAAAAGGTTGCTACATTAACTACAATGACAACGTTACCGATGACAACGTCCACGACGACGATGGTGCCGATGGTGACAAACATAGCGACCATATCAACACCAACGACGTTGCCGGCGACAATGGCAAATGTTCATAATTCGAAGAATACCCCATTGATGGATACTACGCCAAATCAATCGACTTACAGGAAGATTACCGATCTTTTCGCGTACAAGAAAAATACCGAACCAAATTTACCGGATCTTGGTATTGGTAATAACAGTAGAGGTACTTTGGTTAAAGAATGTCAATCGAAAAATTCTCTAACAAAAATGAATTCCGAGGTGAGAAGACAGTTTTTAGCTAGTCTCGCTCCACTCTCTTGCGTCACCATGAATAACGCGGACACTCGTGAGGATTATTACAGATTTGAGCCAAGAATTGCGACAAATGTAAATAGCAACTCGATAAATCACCTGTCCGATTCAGCATACAGCTTGGAGGATATCGAGACGGCACTGAACAAGAATCGTGCTAGTGCACCTGATGTTACGAGAGGTACACCGGTCGGTAATAGGCCAGATATAGGTGAGAACTCAGCCGACGAGTTGCTTGCTTTCGTGGAACAAGATAAATCCAGAATGGAACGAATAAAGCGACGTTATAGCGAGAATGAGGAACGTCATAGTCTCGTTAATGGTGTTTTAGGAGATGAAAAGATGATGAGTAGTACGACCAGTAACAACGAACAGATTCATGAGGAAGACCATGGTGAAGAAGACGACCAGGATGACGAACTCAACGACTATGGTTTCAACAGACGTCCGCCTGTTCGAGGTATCAAACCTCTGTTTGGTACTACTAATGAGATCGTTCATCAACTTCGTTCTCGAAATGTAGTCACAAATGACTTTAATGATGTGAGAGAGACATTTGCCACGGCATGGCCGTTGCACTACGATAAGAATGGCGACAGAATCGATGGTAAAAATCCGGCGAACGTGTACGATATGATGCCGAAAGAAGATACAAACACAATCGATCGAATAAACAGTATGCAAAAACAAATCGATGACATTTATCAGACCATTGTGGAGACCGCGGTGACACAAGGCAATCTTGATCGTGTAACTTACTTAGAAAATACATTGCCACGTCCATTGGTCAGAATACCGCCGACCGATGGTATCTCACATCAGTATCCCGAACAGAAGAACGGTCAGAATTATTTCGCGGAGAAGCATCAGCCGACGAACGTTCGTATGTTGCGTATCGCGGGTGGCGGCGATGAAACAGCACCAGCTACGAATTATGCATCGACTCTACCGGCTAAAATTCGTCGGTATCCATCAACAACGATCCCCAATTATCATTGCAATGTAGTTTCACCAACTGCGGCATCCAGCAGCAGTGGTACTAAGTGCTATCGCACGATGTATTTCGTGCCATACAACGGTCTCTCGGATCCGACATATCAGAACATTCAACGGATCTTACCACCCCATTCGTCGCCTAATTACGCGACCCACATCGAGCGTTATCCTTATCCTCGGCAGACAAAGATTGATAGCCCGCAGCAACAACCGCAACAGCAGCAGCAGCAACCACAACAGCAGCAGCAACCACAGCAACATCAGCAGAGGTACTACCCACGTCCCTTGGCGCCAAATACCTATTTACCATCTCAACCATTTCCTGATTCCGCTCCACCCAATTGTCTTCCTTCCCAAGCACCTCAGCAGACACTCCAGTTGCACCTACATCAGCTATCATCCGTTCCTCACGCCGCTGTTCATCCTATCCAATTTCAACATCGACATCATCATCAAATCGCATCATATCACTTACAATCGGTATTACCACCACCACCACCACCTCCATCATCTTACACGGTGATTGCACCACCTAGATGCTCCTCTACGGCTACAGCCGCCCATTCGACCAACCCAGCCTATCATCTTTATCAAATACCACTTGGTCGAACATCCGCTACTGTTGCTACGGCCGCTGCAGCAGCTGCTGCAGCAGCCGCAGCGGCAGCAGCTGCGAATGCCACGGACGTGCAAACTCAAACCGTCTCGGCGTCCTCTTCAACTCCTCTGTCCGTACCTGTTACTTCCTTTAAACCTATCTGCGATGTACGTCTCTCTGCGAGTTTTTCTGTTAATGATCAACAAGGAAACGTTAATATCGGTGGGCCTCTTTCGGCATCTTCCTCGTCTTCTTCCTCGGCATTATCTTCACCTACGAAACAACAACAACAACAGCAACAACAACAACAACAACAACAACAACAACAACAGCAGCAGCAGCAGCAGCAGCAGCAGCAGCAGCAGCAACAACAACAACAACAATTAGTGAATAACTCGTGTAGCGTCGCGGAACGCGGTGTACCGGAAGGTGCAGCTAGTGCACCCTCTCACGATTTTTCTCAGCCACCACAACAGTCTCACCATCATCAACTCACTTCCCCAACTCCGGCTCTCTCTCAATCGACGACCACCTCGATGTCCCACTTACTCCTCGTGTCAAACTCTTACGGCGGGCATCGTGCCAATACCCTAAACCCGCCTACCGACTCTCAAAACTCCGTGTATTACGCGATGAACGTTTAAAGGGGCAACGTTTTTGACCAACTTCACGGCTGGACTCGAGACTTGGTCCCTTTTAGTCAGTGACGGAGAAATACACACACTCATAGATACACATGTATACAAACTTACACTTATACATATGAAAAGGGACATGTAAAGAGAAGAAGAGGGATGCAGGCGAAATTAGCTCGCATCGACGATTCCTTTTCTTTGATGTGGTGGAAAGTGACGACAGGTATGTAGAAAAAAAAGAGAGAGAGAATGTGTGTGTGTGTATGAATGAGAAGTACACGAGATTATCGTGCGAGAAAAGCAGGACGGCGGCCTCTTTCCGTGTTCGTAAACGAACGACAGGCTTGATTGTTGAAAGGCGATACGACTCGTTGATTCTCTTCTACGCGATGATGAATACGACGATGTCGATGACGATGGAAGCTGGGTACTCGAGTACCATAGTATTCTCCTCTTCTTTCTATACTCTTCGTATCTTCTCTTTGTGTTTCATACATTCGTGATAGAAGGGCAAGGTGACGGCAAAATTATGCGATCTTTTTGATCAAATCTCTATGAAAAATAGACAGGATTCAGTCTATGTGTTTTTACACTATATATTACAAATATTTTGATTATACATGCGTTGCCATACTTTTGTTCTTCTGAACATTTCAATGTTAATGCATTACTAATACTACACTAAATTTCTCATAATTGAATCTATCATTTGTTTTTCGTTATTATCGAATGAACGAGTCTAATGATAAAAAAAAAAGAAAAACAAAAAACAATATTTTTCTAACTTACACTTAACTCGAAGAATTTACTTATCCTTTTTCATAACTCCTTCGAGTAAAAAATTTATTTCCTTTTCTTTATTATTTTTTTTTACATTTATTTTAAGTATTTTACATAACATTTTATAATCGTACTATTAGCTACATAGTAGCTGTGTCATAGTTATTTTTTATAAAGTCAGCAATGTATTAATAATCACGTTGTGAGATAATATATTTATGTATGTACGAAGAAAAGGACGAGAAGGAGAAGAAGGAAGAGGAGGAGAAGGGAACGGGATGAAGGCGACATGGACAGACGGCGATATCGATCTTTTTAAAAGAACAGACGTGGGAGGATGCTTTCTATCGTTACCGCGAACGTAGCGAAAATAGTTCGTCGACGTAAAGTGGATAGAAGAACTTGTAAAGTTACCGCATTATTGATTCTGCCAAAGATACGATACTGTGTTATATATATATATATATATATATATATATATATAACATATATATATATATAAGTATATATATATATAACATATATAAGTATATATATAACACACACACATATATATATATATATATATATATATATATTACGGTTGCGACTTTAAAGACATTTTTCGTAACGATCATTGTAAATGGCCAAATACCTACATGTAATATCAGCGATATATTTGTAAGTAGCTATTGTCGTGAATGTGTTGGACGAGAAACCCTTTACTTTTACGTGCTCCTAGTGATTGCATAGTTTTGCGAATAGTTCGAGTTAGATGCGTACTTTGTTCTCGTTGTCTATTATTCGCTACATTACCACAATAATGGTTAACTTTGTTTCACTTGTTTCGTAACTATTTAGATATTATGTATAATATTATACGCCGTTTCGACATTCCCGTATATATTTATGTGTTTGAACTGATCAAGTCAAACGAGTAATACGTGCTCTGAAAAAGAAAACAAAATATTTGTCAACGTGGCTGGTTAATTGTTCTTATCGTTTTGTTCCTGGGACTAGTATGGAAAAAAAAATGTAATAGAGAGAAAGAGAGAGATAGAGAGAGAGAGGGAGAGAGAGAGAGAGGGAGAGAGAGAGAGAGAAATAGAAAAATGGTTACAAAGTAATTAGCATGGATAACCACGCTGATAAATCTTTTGATACAGATACTCTGCTATCCATATCTAGCAGGTTCTGTTTCCGTTCGACTTTGTTAACGAGATATACATGTATATGTATATACATTTCAAACACGTATAATTACTTTTTGGCCATATCGACGATATATTTCGTGTACTCCTATTTCGAGAATTTGTGGTTGGTGTAGACGAGTCACATAATTATTCATGGACTTCAAATGGGAAACCATAAAAAAAGACGTAAATTGGCTGTGCTCTCTTCTATATAATTATTTTTTCTCTTTTTCGTTCTTTTCTCTTGTATCCGTACAAGTTTGCATACTTTTTCGAAGATTTTATTCTTCTTTAAAGTTTTATGTTATAATATATAAGAAGCTACAAACTCTAATAATGATTATTATATACATATATATATAATACATGTATATATATATATATATATATATATATATATACATATATATATATATACATATATATATATATATATACATATATATATATATATTTATTTAACAAACCAGTCGAGCTTTCCTTATGACAAATTGTCTCTATTGAAATAAATTCTATAACGATGAATTTTATTGCATAAAGTTAAACGCGAATCGTTTTATTCCTTTTCTTTTTCTTTTTTTCAAGAAAAAACCTGACGTTCTGCTTTTTCGGGATCTCTAATTAAATCCCAAGATAAGATTCTTCTTAAGGTCGTTAGAAAAACTTTGTCAGCAGTATTAACCACGTAATCATTACGTTTAGATAAGTACAAAAATTAAATGTTTACGGGGAAAAATTTCGTGAAAATTTGGCAAAATTTACTTACGATGATTCTTCCGATCGCTCTCATAATGCTCCGATTTGAGATTTGGGAACGTATGTATATACGAGTTCTGCCCTAGGTATAGGAAAAATAAAATATGAATGTCATGTAAAAAAAAAAAAGAAAAAACCATTAAAAAAAAGGACCCATTGTAGTTTATCAATATGAATCGTAGATGTTGATCCGTCTTTCTGAGGTTATGGTTTACCTGAAAATACATTATTTAAGATACTTCAATGATATAGTAGTGAATCCCATTAATATATATATATGTAAAGGTTTATATTTTATGTACAGTAGAACCTCGATTATATATTCGAATTAATCTAAAAAAAAAAAATACAAAGAAAAAGACGAAGAACAAAAAAAAAAGAAAAAAAGGGAAAAAAAAGAAAACAAAGAGAAACAAAAAACCAAATAAAAACGCGTGTTTCGGTAAAAGCAAATGATCATTTTTTCATTTTTTTTTTTTTTTTTTTTTTTTTTTTATTAGCAATAAATGTCACTTACCAATGTTAAAACCTTTAATGGAGAACTTAACAGAATATACGGAGCTTTAGCTTCGATGCATACGGTGAGTCTCACGATTAGCATAGTGATTTTGCTGCTTATAAAGTCTCCGTTAGAAGATACGATACTCGAATAAAGATTAGAAATATAGAGAGGAGCTAATATATTTGTTGATTTCAAAACATATTTCGGTATAATAAAAGGGAATTTACGAGAGCATGCTCGTTCCTGTGCTTTCACAATCGAGGTTCCATTATAGTTGCAGGACCAAATTATTCCTTTTAAATAGGTGTTTCTTAAATATGTTCGAAGAAAGGACAAGATGTATGCCCATTCTCGAAAACCAACTAAGTCCTCTCTTGGAGGACTTTGAAAGTATTTAACGAAGTTAGAGAAGAGTTTTAACACTAGTTAAATACATAAATTCTGTATAGTCTATATGGCCCATATCAAAAAATTTATTATTATTATTATTATTATTATTATTATTATTATTATTATTATTATTATTATTATTATTGTTATTATTATTATTGGTATTTAGGTTTTCTCGGGTACCAATGTGCCCGCTCTTTTTAAGCATTTGTGGGGGCGAATCCAACACAAAGAGGTCTTAGATATTATAAGTTCTGCAATGGAACGTGGGTGTTATTATTATTACTATTATTATTATGATTATTATTATTATCATAATTATCATCATTATCATCATCATCATCATCATCATCATCATCATCATCATCATCATCATCATCATCATCATTATAATCATCGTCATTATTATCATCATTATTATTATTATTTCCCCTAAATTCGCGTATTTCGCGATATTTCAATAAATAAATGTTCCACGGGTAATGCAATCTATACGTACATACATATATATACATACGTATAAACATAATTTCTTTTTCATACGAGAAAAAGACGAAAGAGAGATTGTGGAAGAATGTGAGATATGCTGCTTTTCGTATACACCAAATACATCGATCGTGAGTTATTTTATAAGTCGATATCGCAGTATTTATTGTTAGTTACTGGACTTAAGATAAATATTCAAATTTTGAATGCTTGACGATACGAAATCAGAATGTTAATTTACTAGACAATGGGCCGGAGTAAGATAACTATATCTTTGAGATCTTAAATACATTATACATACGTAAATACATAACATACATAGACATAACATACATATACGTGAAGCTTTTTACAATAAATCGCTGATGTATAAAATGTAAAAGAAGGAAGATTATGGCGAGACGTCGAGATCGGAATTGACTTTTCTTTATGACTGACATAATATACCTACTTAATAATAATAGTATCTCTATGCTTCCACGAATAGGATCATTTGATCGCATGGCATGACGATGATAAGTACAAGCATATTTCCACAAATCATTTCTATCGATCGGTTTCAAGGATATTTTAAATACTTTTTACACTTTGTTAGCTCTGATCCATTTTTTGCTACATTAACTGGAATATTACAAAATAAGTTTTGCTTTATTGGAACTCATGATTCGAAGGTAATAAATACTATAGATATTATTAGATTATTAATAATGAGAAGGAAGTTTGAATACCTTAATAAATATTCATGTCTTTTACAAAAGATCCGGATCGCTGTTGAAACATGGAAAAGTTGACTTTTCTATGCGAAGATTTTCTAATCGATTAAACTTTCCAATCCTGGACGATATATATTAGAAATTAATGTAAAACTCTAAATGCTATTTGGCATATTTGTCTTTTTCTTTTTTTATTTTCTTCATTTCATATCTAATCTTGATGTAATTGTTATGTAATATTAGATATGTATGTATGTTGTAGTTTGGACACATATTAGCGTGCATAGATGATTTTAAGCTTTGTAAATTCGATACTTTGATAAATTAAGTAAATGTTAAACAGTGTCGATCGTAATTTGAGGAGAGTTTCATTCCAGAAGTTAGAAGTGTGAAATAATCGATATATACATATACTTTCCATATTATCACGAGACTATTGATTTGCGATCGAATGACATTACGTGCGCCGAATCGTATTTTAACACATACATATACATGCGCGCGCGCACACACACACACACACACACACACACACACACATTGCCAATCTAGTCAGTATAAAATAAATATATGCGACTGAGACAAAAGTAACTGCAAGTACATATGTACGCCTACCAAAAATCTTAGTTATTTAGGCAAGACCAAAGATTCCGTTTAGTGTAGTAATTTAATAAATCGCATCCTCGAATTTATGCAAATCGAATTGCGTGACCCAAAGGAAGGTATCGATTTTCTTCGTGTGAATGAACCAAAAATAACCAAAAAATAAAGAAATAAAATTAGATGGGTGGCATACGCGCACAAAAAAGAGAGTACAAAGTGTATAAAAACAAAAAAAGAGAGTCGACGAATCGCGATTCTACTTCTTTTTTATATTTATTGTCTAGTATACTAGCAGTTATTGTTGTATGTCATATAAAAGAGAGACATCGCGTAGCGATGAACACGACTAATCAAAAATTTAATATCCTAGACTCGCCCGAAATAAACGTTTCTATCTGTTTGGAAAGCGAGGTAAAAAAGGAAAAAAAGAGAGAAGAATAGAGAAGAATAGAGAAAGAGAAAGAGGAGGAGAAAGAGAGAGAGAGAGAGAGAGAGAGAGAGAGAGAAAGAGAGAAATAGAGAAAAAGAAAGGTACTCGATGTTGCGTGGAAAATAACCTTTTGTTGCGTTGGGGAATCGATTGAATGAAACCAACGAAGGTCTGATGGAAAGATCTATACGCGTGTGTGTGTGAATGTATGTGAGGATGTGGGTGTAGGTGTGTATGGCTCTATTTTAGAATGCTTTGTCGAAGGATACGTTTCTCCTCTTGAATGGGGCGCAATATTGTAAATAGATGCGTATTAAAAAACGGATACCTATCTTGAATATCTATTGAAAGCTGTAGAGAGAAAAAAAGAGAGAGAAAGAGACAGAAAGTCTAATTATCTATAAAATGCTCGATGTCAAATATAATTATACACTGTGCTTCAATAAATATTAAAAAGGATTATTTATTAATATTAAAAGAAAATCTTACAAATTAAATATTCATTATAAATATTTGTTAATTTGAATTTTCATCAATTTTCATTGTCGATCATATGAAATATTTTTGCTTACAAAATAATAGAGTAAAAGTTCGATTATTCCAAATTATTAATAAAGAAACGTTTGAATAATGACATGATTCTATTATAAGTAAATAATAATAAAAAGATATTTTTCTCAAGCGACAATAGTTACTGACTTAAACCTATAGAAAATCGTATATTCATTTTTACCTCGCTTTGTGATAATCTTTTTATAAAATCTCTTAACTTTCTTTCTCTCTCTCTCTCTCTCTCTCTCTCTCTCTCCCTCTTTCTCTCTCTCTCTCTTTCTCTCTCTCTCTCTCTCTCTCTCTCTCTCTCTCTCTCTTTCTCAGCTTTATGCTCTCGAGAATGTTGAAACGATATTCTCTTGTCGTGTCATTTTAGATCCGCGACTAGACTATAAATGTATCCCGCATTGCTGCCGGTTAGTAGAGGTCTGTTGGCTTTAAGAAAGCTTACACTGCCCGTGCCAAGTTTATCATGTAATTCTCGGCGATGTTGTTAATTCGTTCTTTCGTTCGATTCAAAAATAATAATTTTATATTCTTGCGAAAATTCTTGATAGACGATGATGTTGCTTTTTCGTTGTTGCTCTATTATGTAGTTACATAGATCTATATACATTAGAAAAAAAGATTAAAAAAATACGAAAAAAAAATAGAGAAGGAAAGAAGTTACCAGGGTAGAACTCGAATCCCCTTTCTGTTTAATCTTCTATTCTTGCTAATTATTATTGTCATTATCATTATCATCATTATCTATTATTATTATTATATGTTTGTATTAGATGACATATGTTGAACATTATTTTATATTTAGAATATATGTATATATATATATATATATATATATATATATATATATATATACCTATACATAGAGAGAGAGATAGAAAGAAAAAAGAGAGAAAAAAACTCGTGTATAAATGTGTAGAGATTTAATTAACGCATTAACTCGATTAGAAAACCTGTGTCCTCGATTCTGTATTTTATTACACCTGTCCCTTTCCTCTTTCGCCAAGCAGGCCATAACAACAGAGCGAATGATAGAAGCCGATTAGTGAAGTAAGGATAAAATACTGTTTTAAAGTGGTCGTTCAAGAAGAAGAAAAAAAGAAGAAAGGTTACTTGTCCTTTTTTCTTCTTCATTCAAAGAAGATAGACGCGTTACCTGCTATTTCACCTGGAAAACAGTGTTTTAATCGAGAATGTTAAACGATTAATTCGTACGATCAGATCTATCTAAAGCGTATCCCTCGTTAAACACGTCATGCCAGGATGAACAATTAAACTGACAGAGCAATCGATAAGCCGACCTATCGAGGATCTGCTGAAAATTGTTGGCGTCGATGTGTTTGAGTGTTAATGCGTGTATGTACGTATGTACGTATGCATGTATGTATGTATGTATGTGTATGTACGTATGTATGTATGTATGTATGTATGTATGTATATATGCATGTATTTATGTATGTATGTGTTTGTACGTATATATGTATGTATGTATACATGTCAGAGAAGTGGAAAAGTTCACTTTTTGCTCCCATTAAATCACTAATATAATAAATTGATAATTACCAATAATGATAATTAAAATGACATGCTAGAAGAGTTTTATAAATTAGAAAAACGAACGACAGCTACATATATATAAAATATATATATATATATATATATATATATATATATCTTACGCAGGTACATATATACATACACACACACACACACACCTACATATTAATAGACTAGTCAATGTTTGTCATTTTTAATACATACACGTATATATATATACATATATATATATATATATATATATATATATATATATATATATATATATATATGGTCAATGTACATATGTATATGAACACATTTGTATGTGTATATATATGTATCTACTTCTTTCAAAATGAGAAAAATAGGAGAAAGCTGTGATTTGGCTCTCTTATTCGTCAAACACGCTTCGTTAGTCGACATTGGTACTCACGGCGAATTAAAAAAGATCAATGCTTCTCGTCCCTATCAAATACTTTGTGTGTGTGTGCGTGTTTGTACATACGAGTGTTCGTTTACGAACCTTCATACTTCGACTATAATAAGAAGGGTAATTAACGAATCGTATTGGCTTATCTTCTACAATTATTTCATCTACATACATACATATATATATATACATACATAGATATATATATACACATATACGTACACGTATGTAATATTTACGTATATAGATTTTATGTACAAGTGCATTCAACATGGGTAGTATGAGTCAGAGAAAATTATTTTATAAAAGGAGAGAAGATGCAAAAGAAAAAATCGATTTTACTCGGATTAAAGTTGTTCAATATTAAAGGGCACTCTTCTACGATTATGATTACTCGCATGATATATGTCAATAATTATGAAAACTACATTTAAATGAAAAATGTGAGAAAAAATTGAATTTATCACTTATTATGAATGTATGCTACTGATTTACAATTAGACCATTTTCATAATCACTGGCTCATTTATCTTTGAGAGAGAAAGATTGAAGGAAAGAAAATATGGAAAAGTCACGTTTAAATACTAACTCACAGTATTACGATATCTCTTGATGTATAGTAATGCGGTCACATATTCAGTTTGTTTATTACGACTCGCGTGTCGACTTGTGCTCGCAGTATACATTACGATATGTAGCAATATATGCGTATGCATGCATCCATGCTAAGTTGAACGCGTGTAATATGGATCGGTTAAATGCAGGCATGTCAAACGCACGATCCTGTAAAGTATCCAGGCACATCGATTAAATAGACATTTTTCAAGATACTACAAAGTATTCAACAGATGTGTTGCAGGTGAATCATGAAAGTAGGCTATATAACGTATCTTTCTTTATTTTTTTTTATTTCATATAATGATTAGACTTTCTAAATAATTGGAAGGATATAAAAGGAAGTGGGTAAAATATATTATTAATTCGTTTAAGCTACTTTCATGATCGTAAAAACGTGCATTAAACTACACGTCTAATTTCACATCAAATTTATCTCTTTTACATGATATACACGGTACAATAATTTAACATATATTTCATAATTTCACTACAATTGATAATGTGGAAATTCGTCCTGGTTTTGACTTCATGAATCAAAGTAAGTTTGACGTGATTGTATTAATCTAATGAAAGAGGAAGAGCTAACGCTGAAAGTGACGAGTCAATTAAATCTCTGGCGAGGATTTCAATCGATCCGAAGGAGCATGATGATGACATTGCGTGCAAACGATACTTTGCTCCAAGATAACACATTGCGAGAATATTACGAGTATGTATATCTTGAATCAACATTATGTATCGAGAAATTCCTTTACGGTTACTCGTCTGATCGTATGATTATTACAATGAAACGCCATCGCCGATGCACCGCGCATGATCATGTTCTATAGATACATACACACATACACAATTTTGCGAAAATGAAAAGCTTGATCAAACTTGTAAAAGTATAGGTATATATATATATATATATATATATATATATATATATGTATATATATATATATATATATATATTGTTCTATGTATTTTATTTTATACCTTTATTTGCAGAAAATGATCATTTAATAATAATTTAATCTCCATTCGATAAATAGTTGCGAACTTACACTATCATCGTAGATAATAAATTATTTTATACATTGAGGTATCATTCTTGTTTAAACCGAACGTTAATGTAAAAAAAGAAATCATTTGATATGAATCTAACTTAGATATGTTAAATAGTGGAAAATGAAAGACAAAATTTGATGACGAAAGAAAAAAAAAAAAATATTATCTCTAATTACAAAACCATGGTGCATCGACATTGCATTTTTACCCTTGTTCTCTTAAGTTAAGGTGTAGCACACCTTAACGTGTTTGTACCAACTTATTCGTGTATGTGTGTTAGTACGTGTGTGTAGTATGTGTGTGTAGCGTTTATGTACTCTTACTGCAAATGTGTCGCGTACGTACGTTGCTTGTTTTTCATACATGCCCGTATAATCTATCCATTGTATTCTACACTCTTCTCACTGCGCGACTACGCATCACACACCGACGTATAGAGAAAGGAGAGAAGCATGCCAAATGAAATAGACACTCACTCGTTCACTCTCAAGAGACAGAACCAACGAAGAGAAAAATTCGTAAGAGCTACCGTTGAATCTTTTAAAAGAGATCTTTTCGTGGCCCGATTCTATCTCGGCTCAGAAGAATCGAAATAATAACTATATGCCCGGGGAACGCAAATACGTCCTTTCGAATTCTTTTTCCTTTTTTTTTTTTTTTTGATCATCAAACACAATACCTAAACACATTCAAATATACATAGGCATGCACCACGCAACACATATACAGAGGAAAAAACACATGATCGACTCGTATTTGCGATCTATAAATTGATGATAATAGTAATATTATTAATAATAATAATAATAATAATAATAATGATAATGATAATACATAGAAAAACGTCAAGAAACAATGATGGCAATGATATATGAATTTCTAAATGGAATTTGGCCTTGACAGAACGATATGTGCTCTTTAGAATTGCCCGGAAGAAGACGAGACTTTGGATACCCAATTTGCCCCAATAACGATGCGTTGAAGTATTTTATGAGACAGAGAAAGAGAAAGAAGGATAGATAGATAGAGAGAAAGAGAGAGAAAGAGAGAGAAAGAAAAGAAAAAAGAAAGTTGAGACGGAATTGACACGAACACTATGAGATAAGGGGAAGAGAGAGAGAGAGAGAGAGAGAGTTAAGACGCATCATATATAAAACGACCGCGAAATATGAAAACGAAAGTAGAATGGCTCTCTGAAACATTGAAGACTGCAATAATAATTACTCTGGCCTATTAAAATACGATATGAATACGTTGCTCGATAAGCGCAACGTTATATAGATGATGATCACAGTGAATCCGTTAATAGTAAGTGTGCCTGTTTCAATGCGTGCGTGCAAATGTCTTTGATCGTGTCCGCCGTAGCTCGTGACGAGACAGACGCCATCATGTACGAAATAAATATGGCGCCGTATGCAAAAGACGTAACGAATTTCAAATCGCGTGTACGTACACGTTACGGCGGACGAGCATCTAAAGAGTATAATGTCTTGTTAAAAAAAGGGGGGAAAAAAAGAAATACTATTTACCCGTATTGTATTCTGGTTATCTCTAATTACGATCAGTAAAAATTATTCTAAAGAAGATATTTGTATTTATTACTTACGTATATACCTTCTTACCTTTTTTATCCTTATATTTTTGAAACGATTTCTTTCTAATGCAAGTGCTTCTACGCATATGTACCTTTTTTTTTAAGGGCTCAAGAAAAGTATAATCGTACATTTTAGTACTATTATTTTATTCGAATTTCACTCGCCACATTCAATTCTTTTAGCGATAAATATATATATAGCTAAAAAAGTAACGATCTGTTTCGATTCGATATTTATATTATTGGAAGAAAATAATTAAAAAATATTACAATAAATCTATTCGTTAGTATGTAATTGATACCTTTTATATCTCTATGGAATTTTTTTGAGAAACTGATATATAAGGATCAACATATCTATGTATATAAAATGATCTATTGGTTCATGATATTAAAAAAGTTAAGTGGCAACGGAAAAATATTATCTATAAATTCTAAAAATATGAAATTCGTATATATATATATATATATATATATATCCTACATTATTTTTAAGCTTTAGCATCCAGTTATTATAGATTTTCTATTTTACGAACATTGGATTTGGATATAAATATCGATGTTATACCATATTGAATTGTTTCCTGCAATTATCTATTGAATAAAATAATTTCATCAATCCGATAGCTAGTATTTGATATTTAGAATATACAATCTCCATTATTCGTAATCGTTAAACAAGATGTTTTTACATAATTTTTATAAATGATTTATTAAAAACGCTATTATTGTGTTGTCAAAAACATCTTACATTTTAAATATCCTACAAGTTTTGCAGCTTTCATGGTATATTCTCTATTATGAGCTTTCTTCGATCCTGGATAGTGGAATTGTTTCGTTTATGCGATCGTAAAAAAAGTCAACGTCAAAATCGCAAGTCACCTTGAAGAAAAATTTTATGTATTAACTCATACCTCGCATGTTAATACACTTATAAATGTTTAAAAATATATGTATTCTCCTTGATATAATCTAATAGGTATCAATATAAATGACAACTCTACCTACAAATAAGACACATTTACGCACCATTGTATAAGATAAATAAGTTTATGTAATTTATGTACAAAATTATGGTTATCCACATCTGCGTGTTGCGATCGACATTTTATACAGTTACAAAAGTATAATACCCCTAATTAAGGAGAAATGCAAACATGCAAATAGTTTGTAATTGCCGTATCGATTTTCAATACAAAATTTCACTTGACTTTCCAAGTTCTTTTAATATCGTTAGAGAAACGACGCCTTATATGAACGCAGGCATATTCGTTCTTTGATATTCAACACGTTAAGCCTTGTTTTGTCTTATTCAGTGTGTGGTTATTGCTTCGATAAAATAATCTGCATGCACCGTACGATAAAACTCACAATCTTCGACAATATTGAGCCAATCGTTCGATAAGGAGGCAATCACGTCCTACAAGACAACGCATCGTCTTCTCCTAACTGGTTCCGGTGGCTCTAAAGCTGCTAAGATCGCTTCGTCAAAAACATTTTTTAGACCTTTCTAAAAGATAAAAATATATTGTTTTAGCTATAAATAATTTTTCCATTTTTTTTTTTTTTTATATTCATATTGTTTCATTTACTGATATAAGAAAAATTAATTCGTTATTGACATACCTGCGTAAGAGCACTACATTCTACATATTTCACTGCTTTCAGTTCTTTTGCAAGTTTTTCTCCTTGCTCTCCTGTGATAGGTTTTTGCTTATTTTTTGCTAATTTTTCAATAGTTGCTGCATCATCTCTTAAATCGATTTGTGTACCAACAAGTAAAAAAGGTGTTTTCTGACAATGATGAGTTATTTCTGGTACCCACTAAAAGCATAATTATTTATTACAAATAAAAAGAACACTATATTTCATGACATTTATAATATTATACTTTATATGATATATAAACTATAAGAAGTATATTATAAGTATAACAAATATACCTTTTCCTTAACGTTTTCAAAAGATGACGGGGATACAACAGAAAAACATACTAGGAATACATCCGTTTGTGGATAACTAAGTGGTCGTAGCCGATCATAATCCTCCTGACCTTAAACATAAGTAATGATATAATTAATATATCTAAATGTATGTTACTAAGGTAATTAAAAGAGATAGAAAAATATGATAAAGTAAGAAGGAAATGTTTTACCATTTCAGTGTGCACACAATATAATATGTATTACTTATAGTTACCAGCAGTATCAAATAATCCTAATGTATATGGCTCTCCACCAATCATTACTGTAACGGCATAATTATCGAACACCGTAGGCACATATTCCGATGGAAATTTATTCGTGGTGTAGGAAATCAATAAGCAAGTTTTACCAACAGCCCCATCTCCTACCACAACGCATTTTATTGTCTGCATCTTTCGCACGGTTCTTTATTTGACCTAATCAAAAGATAAAATAAATTTTTGTAATCAATTCATTATGATAAAACTGTATTAACGTTTTTTAAGACTTACTACTTTTATGTGCAGTAGCGTACACTTTCTGTCAATAACTTAACTTTTTACAGACTACACATTTGATAGCTATAAAACATTGCAATGCTCCTGTTAACACACGTTTAAAATTTTTAACTTTTCATTATCTGTAGACGACACTCCACTTTTCTAACGAATCGTTAACATACTTTATATCCATTAGACATTATAATTGTAACTGAAAAGTTTCGAACTTGACGAACACTATTGCAATAGTTACTGGAATAGGAATATGCTTAAGAACCAGATATCGAGAGATAGTCCCCTTGCAAATCCAACTGCAAATACGTATTATGTTTTCAATATACCACCGTTTTGGTAGAAGAAATGAAAAATAAACAGTACGTTAACATTTTTATCCACTTTTGTTAAGAACTTTGTGCATAAGCTCATTAATGGAACATTGTTTTTGGAGACGCCATATTGGTTATTATGTCAAATATACCGATAAATTTTGTCGGCTTTATATTCTATAGATATATCATGGAATAATTAATTTTCAAATCTTATAAAAGTTTGCGAATAAAGCACCTTATACTAACAACAATAAAAAATATATGAATAAGAAATATTAAAAACTTACGGATAACTGGGCGTCGACAACGCTATACTGTCACAAATATTTAAACCATTCAAGAAGGGGTACACGTGTCAAGCGAAGTACTAACAAAGACTGCCATCTATGATGTTACCTCGTTCACAGAAAAACTTTAGCTTTTATTTAACATATATATTATTTTTAAGTATAAAAAAGATATATATATACTTTTTAAAAATTTATCGATTTTTTATACACATTATCCATTAAATAAGAACCATTATATAATTTTTATTTTTAATATGGCTATGTAAAATTACGCAGTTGATTTCATATATATATATATATATGTGTGTTTTTTAAACAGTATGAATACACAGCTAATATCTAAGTCGTTTATTAATAACGAAAAGATCATTATTTATTTTTTATTTCTTAAATCCAACAATAATGCATAAAATCGTACACCATCAAAGAAATTTCATTGGTCGATGGAAGAACTATCCTTACTTCGACTCCATTCGCCCCTTTGTTTATACTATATCGTCATTTGTGACAACATTTTCATATCATACACATACGCGTTATATCATTTATAAATATTATGAAAGTGAAATATAAATTAGAATGATTATATATAATAGGAAAAAATCCATTTGATTTATTGTTTGTTGTTGCAACACAGATTCCGGAAGTAGATTTAGAATTTTATGATCACTCTGTGATCTTTAACATCTACGTTACGCTTCTTTTGCACAATAAACCAATGACGAATGGAAAAGACAGACATGAGATAGTTAGGGAAAATGGCTGATGATGCAGTGGATCGTGTTTTGACAATTTTACGTATATTTTGATATTGATGAACGACATGGAATTTTTTTATATTCAAAGACACGATTTTAATGATATCATAGAAGATAAAGTGTTGTGAATTTCAAGTGTTTGTTATAGTGTCCGAAATAAAGTAATTATACAGTCCTGTCAAAACTTGTCTGAACCTGTCTAAACGTGATTCTACTAGCTGCCATCGCGAAATTTCATTACAAATGCCTTAACATAATTTTTATAATATTATCTGTAGACAATGAATTAATCAAGGTAAACATACTTTGATGCATTTTTTGAATATTACAACTATATTACTCTTTTAATTAGATTACTTTAAAAAATGATCATACTTATTCATTTATTGTAAGTAACATTCTACGAAAAAAAATTCTTACTTCATTGATAGACATGGGAACACGTTTAAATATCTATGATATAGAATGGATTATTTTTTAATTTTATTTAATACAAATTTAAATGTAATTTTTAATTTATTACATTACAGATAAATTGATATATGACAGAATTAAAGATAAAATTAATGCCTTACAATATAAATAAAAAATTTACAATGTACGATCATTGTACTATGATATAAACATATTGACACTGTTGATACAGAACGTTACACTAGAAATATCTTTGAGGCCATAAAATGCCTGTCTATAGAGTTAACGATGGGACAGCATTTTGCTAGTCTCAGAGAATTTTTTAAGATGGATGGTGAAAAACAATCTACAGAAATATATTCTAATGTATTGCAACAACAATCAACATTGGAAATGGTTGACCAAGATGATGCAGAAAATTTACCCAATTATGAGAATAATGGGAATGTACCTGTCTTGAATTTTAATGTGATTCCAAACAGAGAGAGTAAATCAGAAGGGAATTTGGGAAATCACAATTTGAATTTGGATTTAGATAATCATAATTCTAGATTCGAATCTTTATATAGTCAACCAGTGGAAAACCAGGATTCAAAACAAATTCGTGGTAATGGCAATATTAATAATCCTGAAACACCATTCAGACAACAAGAGGCTTGTTCCAGCAGTTCTGGTGGTAGCAACAGTAGTAGTAGTTCCGAGGATAGTCCAAGGACTCCTCCATTAAGAAGATCCTCAAAAACATTGTCATTTGGAAAAAGAAAAAGTAAGTTATAAAATTTGCTTGTTTTACATAATTTAGATTTGTATCAAAGAATTCCAGTTATTTTTGGTATATATATGTATATATTTGCTACTTATCATTTTAGGTAAACAACGGAATAAAGATCAAAGTCCAGTATGTAATCATATTTTATCTTCAAAAAAGAAAAGAAGTAATTGGGTATTGAAGTTTGCTAAGAGTAAAACATCCAAAAATACTGATATTATTCCTGGTCAAGGCAACAGTAGTTCAGATTGTGTATGTACTGGTTATAGAAGAACCGAAGAACATCCAATGGGTGCAGGAATTGTATTTAATAGTAGATCTGCACCACAGAGTCCAATTCTTGGTCCTCTACCGCCAAGTCCTGTGATCGATTTGTCAAGATTTAATCCAGAGGAATTTCCTATGGAGGTATGTTACTGTAATGACTTATTTACTAATTGAAAATTAGCACAAAAGAAAATATTATATATAATTTTCATGTGAAGGATTGCGACGAAAGGGCACGTTTACAACGAGCACGAGAAATGGAGGAAGGTGTTGAACCTCCTCCTGGATACAGACCTAATTATCCATCTGGAATACAGGTGCATCCAAATGGTATAACAGTAGATAGTTTGGCTGCATTGTTTCAAGCACATGCTGGTATTCAAGTTGCTGCCCTTACTGCGCTATCCCAGATAGATTTTACATTAATTCCAAATATTGAAAGACCTGCGCATACGCAGGTAAATAATTATTTCTCGCCGGATAAAACAACTATACATTTATTTTAACAGTAACTTCTTTGTTGCTCATAGGTCGATTATGTACATTGTCTTGTACCAGATTTACGGTCAATAACGGCATGCTCTTTCTATTGGGGTAAGATGGATCGCTATGAAGCAGAACGTTTATTGGAAGGTAAACAAGAAGGAACTTTCTTATTACGAGATTCTGCGCAAGAAGAATTCTTATTTTCCGTAAGCTTTCGAAAATATGGACGATCTCTTCATGCACGAATTGAGCAGTGGAATCACAAATTTAGTTTCGATTCACACGATCCAGGCGTTTATGCCTCTGAAACGGTATGTTTTAAAATTAAAAATTTTCTCGTAATTTTTGATATAAACAATTTCTATAAAATTATTAAATGGTATATAATATATTCACAGGTATGTGGTTTAATAGAACATTACAAGGACCCATCATGTTGTATGTTCTTCGAACCTATGCTCACTATACCATTGCATCGTAATTTCGCCTTTCCTCTACAACATTTGTGCAGAGCAGTTATAACTACAAGAACGACATATGATGGTATAAATAAGCTGCAGTTGCCAAAGACGCTTAAAAGTTATCTCAAAGAGTACCATTATAAACAAAGAGTGCGTGTTAGGAGATTAGATACAGAAAATGATTTACAGACAGACGCGAGATCCATATCATATTTACCTTTAATATGAGCCTTTATATATAATGTAGAAATACTATCGTTTGCTTTATTAATTTCCTTGCATCTACAGTACTGCCACAGCCTTTTGTGGTATATGCACATCATAATATCAAAGCTGATAATTTATTTCAAATTCTCTAATGTCTGCAATATTAGCAAATAAAACGCACATATTTAGCAATGTATTCAGCAAAAAAATAATAGTAGACTTGGTTCAAATAATAACAATTTTTAGGGGGCTGTACCAGCAGCACTTATGTTCAAGTGGCAAATGTATGCATTCAATTGTGAAACTTGATAGTTTAATATGTAAATATGTCACAACATGCGTAGTTGATCATCAGAATCAAAGTTCTTTTTATAAACTTAATTATGAAAATTTAAAAAGATTTATTCAAAAATATGTAATTTAATATGATATTTTACAAGATTAAAGATTAATTCACATGCATATACCTTGTTTATATCAAGAGTTGATAAAATTTGTGAGATTAATCATTTGTATTAATTATTTGTATAATTATGTGTTCAAATTATTAAAAAAATTTCATTTATTGTAAGATGGATCTGATAGTGTAAAATTCCATCTTTACGTGCATTTGTAAAACTTTTCAATAATGATCAAAATATTCTTATTCCTAATGTGCCTACTTACAATGTAAAATATCAGCACATGGAATCTGTGTGTTAGTATTCATACTTATTGAATACGTAACAATTTCAATATTGATCAAAATTGTGTTTATCTTTGAAATGCAATCAGTATTTGAAATTTGTTACTTAATTTTTAAAAGATAATGTAAATTAAATACATTGTTTTGTTCTCAAATTGATAAGGTTATGAAACCATGTATTATTATGCTTTAAAATTGTTAAATACATTGGTTGATGGTTATTCATATATAACTAATTTCTTATTAAAAATAAAATTTAATATTTATTAAGTGTACAGATATTGCTTATGTATTTAATACCTTATATATTTTTTTGTTTTTTATATTATATATAGAATATATAATATATAGAATATATATATATATATTTGCTATAATTTATATCATGGGAAAGAAACTCTAAGTTAGTAAATTTATTTTTTCCTTTCAGTTTGTTTTATGACTTTAATATTCATATATACATATATAACTCAGAGATAAAGTCTTTTTTATAAAGAACAGAGTAAACATTATATTAATGAATCTGATAACATTATCTTTTTGGGGAATTTGGAAATTACAATATAATTGTGGATATGTATAATGTTAATTCTTTGAGAAATCATCAACTTATTTGATTAAAATTAAATGATATGTTTTATTGTTCCGGCTATAATAAATATCTGAAACAATTTAATAACAAAATATATATATATATATAATATAAATATATATATATATATATATATATATATATATATATATATATATATATATATATATATTATCTCTGCAAACAGAATAATATTAATGAAAGACAATAAAGTTATAATTACATATTTGACATAGATTTTATAATGATGTGGAACTCACTACTTCTGCAATTGGAAGTAGTACCTTGTAGTTGAAAATAAAGAATGATAAAAATAACACTATAAAGAAAATATCTATAATTTATATAGGAATAATATGAATTATTTTCACCACTGAATCTTAAATAGATGACAACACTATAATACTATTTTTGTAAAGGATACTAATAAAAATTCTCTCCCATTTTTCGACCATATATAATTCTGTAACAAGCATGTATCTAAAATACCAATATCCTAAGAAAGACGAAAGCTTTTGTAATAGATTTGCCATATTAGATACGACTAACATTATAAAAAACAAAGTAGGAAATATTAAAAAGCACAATTTCTAATAACATTTACAGTAAGGCTATCTCAAGTGATAACAACTATTTACATTTTTCACTGATTTCACTGACCATAGAAAAAATGATACGTATTCGATTGAGCATGAAGTCGATATTAATCTTATGTACATGTAGTACATAAAAACCTGCTTTACGATGATAATTTTTTTTTATATTGAATATTATTGAATGTTATACATTAATTTTATGAATTATTAAAATAGATAATGTAAAATTGTGATTAAATTTAAAAACTTCCGAATAATATTAACTTTATTTTATTTATTTTAGAGTCATTTCATTGGTTCGTCCAATTTAAATAAACTAAGAGATTTTAATAAGTTACGAATTGGATTGTTATAATATTGGAAAAAAATCTTTCGAAATTTCAGTTTTCTAAATTTTCAAAGACGAATTATAAAATTCATATCAAAGAAAAAGTTGTCCTTTCTACGTACGATGCAATTTATGATTGCATTGACTATAGATGTCGATAGAAAAACATATGGCTACGTTTTTCATTGTGTGTTGTGACTATCTTTCTATTTATTAGGTGATCCTGAAAATCTGGAATTTGAATTTATAATTGAATAGTAGAAGAAGCTAAGAAAAGTAAAATTTGTATTTTTAAAATTCATTGATTTTTTGAGAGATATTACGATTATCGAAAGCGATTGGTTTAATCGATAAACTCGGTGTCAAATTATCAACCTTTACGCGCAGGTTTGCTATCGTTTACGATTCTTCTTGCAGCGATAACTGGCGTCAAGATGTCTGCATCTGTGACAGCTAAACTTCAAGATGACATGAATAGTATACCTTTGGCAGATGATGATCCTCAAGGTACGAAAATGTTATTTCCGTATTTGTTTTGACATTGCATGATCATTTAACATTTTATGAATCGTAAATAAGTAATTTTAAGAAATGTTCAAAAAGCATATATTATTTTAAAATATATATATTTGTTAATAATAATATTTTTTTATCTTGCATTCGTAATAATATCTTTCTTTTGTTATTTAATACAGTAATTATTCCCGAAGAAGAGGTGTTGGATAATGCTTCTCATTTATCTGATGCATTAGGTAGAGGACGTAGTATGGATTCTATTCCATCCACTTTTACTAATGGTAGCTGTAGCCCCAATAGTAAGTCTTTTATAAAAATTATAATATATTAGAAGAATAATAATAAATAAATAAATTTTTATCTGTTAATTAATTTGGAAATCATTTGCATGATCGACAGGTTTAGATCCTGATATTAGTCCAGATGAACAAGAAGAAAAAGCACGGTTAATAGCACAAGTTTTGGAACTTCAAAATACATTAGATGGTAAGTTCTAGCTACTTTGGCAAATGAATAAATTTTTCTAAGATTTTTAAAAATCTTATGTATATATATATATATATATATATATATATATATATATATATATATATATATATTGACTTGTATTAGATCTGTCTCAGAGGGTGGACAGTGTCAAGGAAGAAAATTTGAAATTACGAAGTGAAAATCAAGTACTGAGTCAATATATAGAGAATCTAATGTCCGCTTCAAGTGTATTCCAATCGACTAGTCCAAATACTAAAAAGAAATGAATTCCTGTAATTGACATGAAAAGATTGTAAACATACAGGGATTTTACGATTGTTGTGATTTTTCATTCCTTATGAAAAGTATGTATACATATATTTGCAGCTGCCTTATTTGAAAACAAGAACCATATAGTATAATAATAAATTTTAAAGTCAATAATATGTGACATGTATTAAAAAGACATTAACTTTACCTGAAGCTAATATATACTTTTCATAAGGACAAAGGTTTGCTTGAAAAGCTAATATTTTCTTTTTTCATTTTAAATATTTATGCATTAAGCACTATTCCCCCTTTAACTTTCAAGGGATATATTTTAACATGTATAATACTCACTGTTTTTGTTGCTTTTAAGTGATGGCAGAGACTTATGGTTAGGAATTAATGCATTTACATTGATCATCGATTACCAAAGAATCTTATTAAATTTTTTTCTATAATTTATAAGATAATCGAATAATGTAAGCCTTATTTTTATTATTGTTAATGAATGTTATCTTAAGAGGTTCTACCTGGTCACACCTTTTCAATTAGATTTTTTAAATCTTATCTGTTTGTATTAATAATAACAAGATTTTATTAAGACAACGTCCTTTTATACTTTAAGCTTTTGCTTAAGAGTTCTAATAACATATGTATGCAATGTATGTAGATGTACAAAGAAGATAAAATCAATTATATAAAATATTATTATATAATATACATATACACAGATGTGTGCTCATGTGTACACATTATACACACAACAAGTAATTACATATTGTACGTACATACATACACATACTACGATCGAAATTATCGCATAAGTAAGAAATCGATGTTTAGATTCTCTGCTACAAGTAGAGTATGTAGAATATCTCAATCGTATTTTCATGAATATCTTTGACCTGTTGCACCATGTTTGCAGCGTAACAATTATGAATGTTAATAATCGAGCGTACCGCGAATTACAACTGCGACTTGCGAGAAAGTTTCAGTTCGAGGGCACAAGCAAAATGCACAATCTCAAACTATTCCATTGTTGAGTAACACAGTGTTATAATAAACATTATATTCTATTGGATTACGCGAAGCGTATCTTTTTTATTCTTATTCTTCTTCTTTTCTTTTTTTTTTTTCGATTTCCTAAAATTCCTTTGCGTATCTAATTCGAAGCGTAGAAGTTAATTAAAAGAAAAAAACAAAAAAGAAATATCGTCTCATGCGGTTAATCTTGCTGATCTTGTCTTATTGCTAAAAATTGTATAGCTTTTTGTCCCCACACCGTTCTCGGACCAGATTTTGTACGTCCGTTTTTCTTTATACCGATCCACCAACCAAAATTTACGTATTTGCGTGATCGAAACGCATCGTAAGATCCAACAGACCATTGTTCCCATTCAGTATTGTCCTTGTTCATATTGGACTGCAAACAGAAGTATTGGAAAATGGAATGATGATGAAAATAATATTCTAATAATGTTACTCTAGAACGAAAACGTGATTAAATTGTCAACGAATTTCATGTCTTATTACGTTAGTTTAAATTTAATCTAATTAATTATTAACATAATTAGTAATTAGACTGTAATTCAATAATTAGATTAATATTAATCAATTCATATTCATATAGTAATTTTTAGGAAGCTATGAAAACAGAAAGATTATTCGAATTATTGAATTGTATCATATTTAAAAATTAACAGAAGAGTTAATACACGCTGGATCGATGTTTAAGAGTAGTTTTACTATTGTACAAATTCTTATCTTACCTCTCCATATAAGTAGCCCTTTTTATTGAATGCAAGATATAGTTGTGTCTCGACACCCTGTATTCGTACAACTCCAAAGGAGACCGGTGTTACGTGTAGAAGAGCTAAAAATGATCAAAAAATAAAATGGCGTGTTTGCAGGGAGATAACGGTGAGCGACTTTTTATAGTTGGCCTATTTTATTTTATGTGTTATATATATATATATATATATATATATATATATACATATATGTATATATATATATATATATATATATATATATATATATATTGGGTATATAGGGTGTATGTAAAATGATGTCATCAAATGATTACAGATGTGTTCAACAGGAAACGATTTGTACAAAATAATTCACTAAAAATCATTTATTTATTCGATTTTCTAACGGAAATAAAATTATATTAAGATTTTTGTTTGTTTGCTTTGAGAAATAAAATATATTTATAAATTTGTGACATCGGTTTTACGGAACACCTTGTATACATAGACTGTCTAGTTTTCCTTCGAAATTACCATCTGTCTCGTTCGTTCCGGGTAAGCCTCGAACTTTGCCAGTTGACGTGATTGCGAGGTGATAACCAGTACGACAGTAAAGTTTTATGACGAGAGAATTATAAATTGGGTTTTCTGCTGGTTGCCGTGGATCCCATATTACGTAGGGTGAAAGGGTGTACATAATCTTGGATGTCTCGTATCGTGATTGTTGACTGTAAAAATTAAATTTATTGCATAATAATTTCTATATTTGTTAATTAACACGATAACAAGGATGTCATTGAAATTAAAATAGACAAATTTCATTTTATATTTTTTGTTTATTATACTTAAAGAAATCATTTCATTCATATCAAAATATAAAATAAATTGTTACAACTTGTTTTCATCTAAATCATTAGAAATATTAATATGAATTTAGTTTTATTTAAATGATGCATAAGAAAAGATTATTAAAAAAAAAAACTATAATTTCGTTTAATATTTAGATACAATGAAATTCGTGCGGTATTCGTAATAATTTTGATAAAAACAAATTGTAACATAGTTTATTTGGACATAAATAAGAATTTCTAGATACCCTATATAATTAACTTTAATCGAAGCGTCCCTTTAATTTAATGTAGCCTCTAACGTTCAATTTAAAGGGAACGTTACCTATTTATGCGGTCTTACGATAAATAACGATTAATTATAGTCCTGTTGCAATGAAGAATTTTATATTGACGAAGGGAGGCCTTCGATGTTAATGCACGTCCCTTGTTGAGATTATCATGATTGTAATATCGAGCGCGGTTAATGTTTGAAAGGGTCACTGGAGATCTGAACCACCCTTAACAGGCGCGCGCGTGTTAACGTTTATGAGGGAGAGATAGATAGAGAAAGAAAGAGAAAGAGTTCACGCTTGAGAGATGTTGCTTAGATATTATATGTTAGAAAAATAGAACGATCGGTTTTCCAGGTCAAAGAGCCTTGTGAATGAAGCGTGCCTTATCACGGTATGTGAGTTTTCGCACTTTGTTAAGTTTAAAAACATTTTTCAAGGGTGTCATTAAACGAATAAAGTATGAATAAAGTATGATTCTTATATATTTTATACGAATTAAATAAATAATCTTTACAGAATTTGCAATCCTGTAATTTCCATTAAATTCATCTATCTTTGATTAATAAAAATTAAATATGACGATTAATAATTAGTACTATATTATGTGTTCGATCTCATTTCAAAAGAACTTTCGTAAAGTTGAATTTTAATAGACGTTTTTAAATGTCTTTTTATAACTGTCACGTTTACGGAGTTACAAGGCTGCCTTGTAGTGAATTACAACCTCCGTGTTTCGTATTACGAGAGCCATACCTATTAGACCTAGTGACCCTCACACTACGATATTAGAGCAGAAAGTTAATTGAGTCAAATGATCAATGAATGCACGTGAGTGTACTAACGCGTATATCGAGGAAGAAACTACGTCGTTGATTTGACGAAAATTTTTATCGATCTTTATATTATCGAGTTGATGGAGAACGGGAAATATTTATAGTAACAGATAATAATGCTTTATTTTTCTTCAAAAAAAAAAATGACATAAAATAAAAAGTTGAATAATTAATTTAAATAATTGTCTCGATAGATCCCTCATAAACAGGTTTAAATCTCTATAAAGTTATGTATGTTTGAAATAATATATGTATACATACGTCTATATCCATATTTAAAAAATTTTTCTTTATTTTATTATACAAGATTATATATATATATATATATATATATATATATATATATATCTGAATATTTTTTAAATAAAAGTTATACTTAGTATAATTATATTAGTATAATTAATAGTAGTACAACTTTATTATATGTAGACACGAAACTTTTAGAAAAATTGGATTATAAAGGATTAAACAAATAATGATAAGAACAAAAATAGATATAAAAAAAGAAATTATTCGTTGTTTTTTATTATTCTGATCTACGATAGAAGCCAAAAAAAAGAAAAATAAATAAATAAAGAAATTTTATTGTTCTTGGTAAATGTTGATAAAGTCGTAAACTATCAAATGATGTCACGTATGGTCTTCTTATCAATGCGCTCATTGTATTCCCTTATATAGCCTGGTATATACAATACCTACATCTATCTATTATGTGTATATATATGTATGTATGTATGTATATAAATATGTATGTATGTATGTATGTATGTATATACAATACCTGTTTTCATCGAAGGTAACTATAGTGTTCTGATGTTTCCTCGTTTCTCGTTTCTGTTTACGAGAATCGCTGTTCAAGCCCTTCTTCTCGTCCTCAATTGTTGCAGCGTCCTTCTTGCAAAGTGACAGATCGGTGTCGTAACTGTCGTCGCTGCAACTGTCATCAATATCACTGCACTCCTCGTCGCAGGTCGGAGCTTCCAAATTCTCGTGAATCCACCTTAAGCTCATTATCGATTGACCTAAACGTAACTCTTTATCTCGATTGTCCGAGTCCTCTCTTCGCCCTGACACATAAAAACGTGAACTCAAATACTTTTATCTTTTTCTTTCTCTACTTTCTTTTTTTTGATTTTGATAAAATCCAGGATTTATGCAATTCAGTATTCAGTACAGATATAAATCGTATGTATGTATTTATAAATATACGGTCTATTATCGACTGGATTCTTAGATCATTTCGAGGATAGTAAAAAATTGATTATTCTTTATCAATTAATATATATCTGATACGATATACATAATCTGGTTTGATTCATAGAAAAAAAAGAAAGAAAAACAGTTTATTTTTGTTAACTACTGTTATTTAAACCGACGTGGTTTGTGGTAAGTCTTGCATTTCTTTTTCTTTTTTTTTCTCCTTTTCTGCTTATCTTAGAGATCCAGGTTAGTTGTTTCTTTTCTTTTTTTTTTAATTTCCGCGGAAAAAAGTATGGCTCATACAAACATCATATATATGTATATTACTATCATTATTACATTGATATTAGAAATGATTTAATTTTCAGTCGCTTTAACAGATTTTTTTTCAAGATTTTAGATATTCTAAACATGAGGAAAAGAGAGAAAGAGAGATATCATGTTTGCAACGGTGAAAATAATGTGGTTGAGGATTAGCGGTTGTCTCGGTCTGTTAATATTGCGAGCGTTCGACTTGGAAAACTGTTGAGAGAGAATGAAGAAGGATTGAACGAATATGCGTCAGTAGCACAGACACATACACACACACATACACCCGTTCATTCACTAGACGCGCGTGCCATCAACTTGATTTCGTTCATACATGCGCGCTTATTGCTTTTAGGGTGGATAATCGTTTTTATTAGATACAACTTCTTTGTAGAAACCACACGAAGGAAAGTTAATCTCGATATTTACTTTTTAATAAATATAATCTATTGAACATATTTCTAATAATTTTCTTATTTTCTTTCTATTTTTTTTTCTCTTTTCTTTTCCAACATACTCAATGTACAGCTTCACTTCTTTTTTCTTTCTTTTTTCTTTTTTTTTTTTATATACTTATGCTTCAAATCACTATGACATTGAATAAATATATAATTAATTAATCATGTACCGAGGATATAAACGAATTTTTTCTTTTGTAACTTATTTACGATTTTGATGAAATTTAACACGTGTACGTATTTTTATGTTTCTTATTTTTCTTTTTTTTGTTTTCTTCTTTCGTATTAATTTTGTTTATTGAATTTGTGCCCGTTAATGTCAATCCTACGATTTTTAATATCCATCGTTGTAATTCGAATAAAACGGTGGTTTTACGATCACCAAAAATTCGAATGGAGTTTCAAAGATTTAATTATTATTACTATTATCAAATGAATGGCGATTTTTCTATGAACCACAGGATTATGCGTTTCGATAGAAAGTTTACACCTTTGTTTAGACACAGCCGAAGTGAAATTTGTTATCGTTTCACGTCGTATTATTTACATTCTTGTTTACGTTATTTAAACTTCTTCATTGTTGAATTAATACGATTTTAAGAAATTTGTATCGAAGATTTTTATACACGTATGAATTAGAAATGCACGAAAAAATTAATTAGAGAATGAAACAGATAGAGAAAAAGAGAGAAAGAGCGAGAGAGAGGAAGAGGGAGAGAAATAAAAAAGTTCAAAAATAAAAGGAGAAAAAGCTAGGAACTACCTCCTAGATGTCCTACCTGATGCGCGTTTATCTCGCGACTGACTCTCTCTCTGTCCTCTCTCTCTCTCTCTCTCTTTCTCGCTCTCTCTCTCTCTCTCTCTCTCTCTCTCTCTCTCTCGAATTTCCTCGTATAATAGTAGATATGACGGCGTTTACGATGGCGAACATTGCCGTGTCAGCAGTAACCTCTTCGCAACCCGAGCCGAACTAAATTAAAAATAAGTCTTTGCTTCGTGAGCATAAAAAAACTCGGCACGAAATCGTCTTTATGTGTTTTTTAACCCTTAAAGAACCTACGCTTATTCACAATGATTGTCTCGATAATATCAAGAGTTAAGTTATATATGCGAGAATTTCAACTGTTAACGTTAAACTGATGTATCGTGTGTGAAATATTATAATATTTATCGATCTAATATCGAAAAATGTTGAGGTAAATATTTATTTTTTCAACTAATTTCTTCTAATGTTAGAATATTAAAGGATCGTTCGAGTTTCATTCACATAGAGAAAAATATACAATATATTGTTATGATTTTAATTTTTTTTTAAACCGAAAAGTTTTCACTCCAAAATATATTAATAACAATAATAATAATAATAATAATAATAATAATAATAATAATAATAATAATAATAATTATTATTATTATTATTATTATTATTATTATTATTATTATTATAATACAAAATAATATTTTAATTGGGAAAAGTTCATCACTGGTGCTTGATAATAAATATCAAAGATGTCTTTATCGATATAATTTATTTACGCACGTGTAAGCTTGATCTGTGTTAGTTTCGAAGTTCTCGTAAAGTAGATCGAATCGTGGGACAAACAATGCGCAGTCGTCGGCGGATCGAGATACACTGAATTAAAAACTAGCTTTCGAATATATAGAAGAGTTTGAAAACGAAACAAATAAATATATATATCGTGTTTAGTGTTCCGCATCGTTTGACTGGTATTGTCTTCCATATACATACGTATATGTACATCCGTACGGATACATGCTTTTTATTAGAGAAAACTTAACTATAAATAAAAATAAAATAAGGGAATAATACAGTGATGGAATATCGAGATTGATTTACGCCTTTTTTTTAAATTTTGATTAAAATAATTTATTATTTTAATTAAATTGAAAAATATAATGTCAACTATTTTTGATTAAAATAGTTGAAAAAGTAGCTATCTAAAATCTGATATGATTAATGATTAAAAAGAAATAGAAATATTCTTTTTTTTTTAAGTTTTATCGAATTACACTTATCGATCTAATAACCTAAATATAAATAGTTATTTGCTCAATAGAAATACACACTAAATTACATGAAAGTAAAGAAATGTATTATATCGATGGATTTGACTAATTTTTTGAATTTTCTCAAAACCCTAATAATTTAAGCAATAAACTATCGTAGAGAAAACATTCTGTCGGCTTCTAATGGCAACCGAATAGAAATATAAACAATACGAATACAAATTACGAAGTTTCTTGGGCAAACAGCCAGCTTCAAAATAAAAATCTTTTGAAGTTTCCGATAAGGAGCGAGTAGAAGATGTATTATTATTAGAAAAGGAAGAGCTTGCAGGCTCGATCAAGCAAGTCGATAAGAGAATTGCTGGTCGATTGGTCCAATAATTTCATTCTGGTACACAATGAACGGAATGTTCTTCCACCAGGTAGCCAGTCATTCGATCGTTGATGACGTGCCAGATTTTCCTTCACAATTATGTAACGCTTGCCTTTCGAGACCAGTCTAGAGTTAACTGTTTACCTGAAGAAAACGAACTAGGGTGCGGCGAAATCTAACTAACTCTATTACATACAGGGTGTCTCGTTTATCTTGAAAAATTGAAATATTTCGCGAAGGACTGAGCATATTAAAAAATTTTTTAACACATTTGTTTGAAATGAAGGATAACATCATATAGTGATAATTTTTTTTTTTATAAGTCAAATGATTGGGGTAGTATCAAAGTTAAATTCATTTTTTTAAATGAAACTATATGTTTTTCTTTCCACAATGTGACGGTATTTGTCGAAACGAATTCAACGATATGCCATATAAGGTCATTTGTAATTCTTAAATGATATAAATTATATTATAAATTTGAGTACTTAAAAAGTATTAGATATGTTGGATCCTTTGTTAATTCTATATTGGATAGGAATAAGACTCTTGTTTTTACCGACATAGGTTAAAGTATAATCCTTCTTTATCTATTGTCTATAAGGTAGATTTCTGTTTTACCATTGGTATTTCTGTACTCGGCAAAAGCAACGATTGCAATTTAAAAATATAATTTTATTGAAATATTAAATTTAATTATATTATGTTTAATGTGTGTTAGGAGTCGTGTAATATTTGAGAGTTTGTTTATTTTTATGTATAAATTATTGTTGAAAAACATCATTTTTTGACACGATTTTTTTCGAAAAAGAAAAACCTTTTTCAAAAGTTCGGAAAGATTATGTCCTCGTTTTAACCTTTATCTTCAAAACGACACTTTGTTCATCGTAATCGTTCTATAATTACGCCTATACTCATTGTTGATATAAATCATCATGATTCATAAACACGTTGCATCGTTTTTTCTCGAGCGTTCCTGGTCATCGTTTGTTTTTGCGAAAATAATGGTTTACTTGGGACTGTTTATATATTTCTTGAAAATGATCGATTGTACGGACAATGACAAGAGATAAACGTGAGAGTTAAAAATATGTTGAGAATTTCTTACGACAAAAGTAATTTTAACGGAAATTATACGTTATAAAAAATCTTTTATACATTGTCTTATTATATATTATCATTCAACTACTTATATAAATGCAGTTGGCATTCAATAATACATTTATATTCGATGTCCTGTAAAGACAGATTCTGTGAAAATTATAAAACTATCGATGCGATGGAATTCTCTATAATAAACATTTATTCTTTGCGATAATATAAAATTACACGTTGTAATAAACGAGACATTTACAATATTTCACAATGGTAATCTGTGTACTTTATACACGATCGCTTAAAGGTGCTGTTGAGTTTTCTAAGAATTCAAATTTGTTTATTTTTGAAGAAAGAAATTAAGAGAAGAAATGAGAGAAAAATGAAGAAAATGAGAAAACACATAACGAGCATGACTTCATTAGCAACCGTATTTGAGTACGTATATCTATATGTTATTCTGTAATTTTGTTTGCCGTATTCCATAAACATAATTAAGATCTAAAACAAAAAGATTTCCTTGTACGAAAGTTAATCATTTTCAATTTGATTTTAGGAGTTATTAGTATTAAATATTTAATAAGAGTTTCATTCATGAATAATCGTCAATCACAAAGTGATTTCATCTTTAGCTAGTGTGTTATCAGAGATATCTCATAAATACCCAGACGCAAAAGTTATATATTACAAAAATGTACAGTGTCACGATTTCTTTTTTACTGGTTCCATATGAATGTTCATCTTCTTATCATTTATTTTTTTATTCGATGTTCGATGTGATATCGCGTATGCAACAATCTTCCTTCAATTAATTCCTTAACCGCTATGCTACTTACATAAATACAATCTATTTACATAAAAACATTTTCTTTTTCCTTGCGTATAATAATTTCCATTGCGTGTTGTTAGTGGCTTGAAAGAAGTCGATGAATTACCTAAAAAAAGGAAAAAAAAAAAAAAGAAAAAAAAAATTGTCTTCCAGTTCGACATCTATTAGGTCGAGCGAGATGAGAACGGACGTCCAACCATCTTCAAATCCATTTTATTTCAGAGAGAAGATATATATATATATATGTGTGTGTATATATATATATATATCTATTTATGTATATGTATATGTACGTATTTATGTACACGCACGAACGAACTGTGTCGCGAAAGTTTCGAGTTAGCTTGGCTAACTAAATGGTCAACTACAACTTATAAAATATAGCCGGAAGAACGCTATATTCAAGTTAGTCGGTACAGATCCATTAGCCCGTGCGCTTCTACACGCAGCTGAACTTGACACCTGAAAATGGAACGCAAGGGTGAAGTGAATGAATGAGAGGAAATATTGTTAACTGGGCCATGCAGGACATGCCGCACGAGACAACGATGCGCTTTCGCGTTTATTAGCTCCTTGGTACTATTATTATTATAACCACTACTATTATTATTATTATTACTATATTGTACTACTATACAATTTTTCTTCTTTTTCTTCTTCTTATTATTATCGTTGTCTTGGTTGCATGACGCTGCATGCTCTGCCCGACTTTCTCAAGTATTTCTCGGCGTTCTCGTACGCCAACGCTTGTACTACGACATTTACCTAATCTTAAACTGTATGGAATAATACTAGGTAGAGTTTTAAGTGTGAGTACCGTCGTCACTGGAGTAGCAGTTATGGCAGTGGAGCTTGTGGTTTCGAACGCGTACGTCCGTTCCCATTAATCCGTCACCGAGTCGTACGTGACAGACACAGCACTTGAAGCATTCCATGTGATAGAACAAGCGTAGACTCTCGATTATCATCGCGGCGCCTCGACCTATCAAACACATACAAACCGGAACTCGTTAATTTATCTACCTTAGAAGTAATTTTTCTTTTTTTTTTTGTTTTAAGTTATATTCTTTAATTTTTATTAATACCTAGCTCATCTCCACAATGCGAACATTTCTTTTTGCCACTGACGCTCAGCATCTTCTCTTGATTGTCGGTGTTATGAACAGATGGTGATGGCTGCTGAGATTTCTGTTGTAATGTTAATTGTTGAGTGGTGTTAGAATGTTGAAGGGGAATGTGCTCTTGACTCGTACTATGTTCTAATCTAAAAATATTAAGTTTATTCGTTATGAATTTGTAATGGGATAAGTTATTTAATACAAAATATGTCGATAAAAATGACAGATATTTTTACCTTCTTCTTGGTGATAGTGGCTTCTCTTGCGCTCTGTTCTGTACTCTTTGAGTAAGAGTTTGTATAATGGAGTCTGGTAACGGCTTGCTATCCGACCGTGTCGGTGCAGCGGCATAAGGTACGGATGTTCCGGTCACGTGCGGTTGAGACTTTCGTGCCGGGGATCGTTGATTTTTCTCGTGAATTCTCCGTTGTTCTGCTTCCTAAAGAAATAAAAGATAACAATGATAAAAATAATATGAATAGAATATAATTATTACAAGATGATGATAATTATTAATTATAATAATTATTTTGATTCAATATACATATATGAATTATTTAAAATTTATGCATATTTGATAAACATGCATGTATAGATAAAACTAAACGTACGTGTAATTTAAAAATAAATGTCTATATTTAAAACAAGATATTCTTATAGATATAAGACAGGTTTCTTCTAATTTACCTGAATGAGCCAATGTTGATAATTGAAATCATGCGCGCCTCTAGGCACATCGCTCTTTCTTCGTTGAACCCATTGATCACCTTGAACGATCCGTGGTCGAGGAGCAGCGCTAAGAGCTTGCAACGTTTGCCTCGTCATTTGTTGACCAGCATGACAAGAAAGTGTCGTAGCTGAGGCACTATGTCGCAAAGATGCATCCACTTGTTGAGGTATCGAGTCTGCTGATGGTACTCGGCTGTTCCTATCATTAGAAAATATATAGAGCATGAGATCAATTTTAGTCTGCTTTAGTTCGAACGTGATTATGTGATTACATAAAAAAAGATTATATGTACAATAGGTATTTTTTTGCAAAAAATAAAAAGAAAAAAATGACGGGAAGTCAATTGAACAATCAAGTTTGTTGACTTAAATTAACTATTTCCTGTTTCCTTGTACAATGATTTACAAAAGAGTTGACAATTTTTATGCGAATCGAGGAAATTTATTTACCTGATGGTCACGTCCCTTTGTCTTTGTTCGATGTGACGTAATGGTTTAGCAGGTGGTATTGGAGGAGGAGGTGGTCGTCTCCTTTGAGCATCCTGTAGTTGAAGATTTGGCATAGATGATCTATAATTTACGGCTGGCTGATGCTTGTATTGTTGGGCAATGTTAGATGAACCATGAGCAACGTCTTGTAGGGATTTCCACTGTTCCTGTAATTGTTCCGCCAGTTTGAGTTGCTTTTGTTCGCGATAAGCAAGATTGTTTCTTTGCCTCTTCAACTCCTCTTGTTCCAACTGTAGTAGTTCCCTCTCGACTCGTAGCACTTCCTGAACGAACGAAGAGTAAGAAGTTTCATTTCTAAATCCTACTGAACCCTATCAGTGAAGAAAGCGGATTATTGCGAATAAAGTCTCGTCTTTCGACTAATTTAAAGAATAAAAGGGAATAGAAATATGATGATAGTATTAGTGCTAATCCCTTACCCCAGAAGCAAATTCATCTTCGTGGTTGCTCAACCCAGCACCAACCAATATCTTGTTCTGTGAATAAGTAGGAATAATGCTATTGTCAGTGATCGTAGAGTCACAAAACGGCATGCTAATAAAACGTCTACGAAATAATCGACTAATTTCTATAGAGATTCGTGTGCATATATATATACACATACACACATAAGTGTGTGCATTAGTAGAAATCTCAAAAGCACGAACGAACAAGCTAAGGAAATATTTTTTTCTTAATTTTGTACTACTTTAAGCAACTAACGTGCAGATATAAAAGAGTCTTAAGGAACATTTTACTCGTATATCTTCTTATCAACACATGCGTTTCTCACCTCTTGCTCACGAATTTGATTTTCCATAGCTCTTATTCGTATCTCCTCCTTTCTTCGAGCATCAGCTGCTCTTCTTTCCTTCTCTTCGATCTCGCTTTGAATTCTCAACTGTTCCGCTTGAATCCGACGTTCCTCTTCCTGCCGTGTAGCCTCGACACGTTTCGTTTCTATCTCGATACGTGCAACTTCCTGTTGTCTCGCTTCATACTCTTGATGATGATGACTATGGTGATGATGGTGATGAAGATGATAAGGTAAATGTTGCTGTTGCTGCTGCTGTTGTTGCTGTTGTTGTTGTTGCTGTTGCTGCTGCTGCTGCTGCTGTTGTTGTTGTTGTTGTTGTTGTTGTTGTTGTTGTTGTTGTTGCTGCTGCTGCTGTTTACGTAAAGTCTCTTCCTGTTTGCGTACGTTGTCCTCGTTTTTCCGCAAATTCTCTTCCTGTCTACGTAATACGACTTCCTGCGCTCTTTCTCGTTCTAATTGCATCTTTTCTTCTTCGAGTTCACGCAATTTGTGAGCTAATTTTTCTCCTAAATCGCTATTATATAAAAGGGAGAGAGAGAGAGAGAAAGAGACCAATTGGTACATTGATGCAAAATACAACAAATATGTAAATAAATTTTGTTGAGTTTATAATTTTTTTAATAAGTTTTTTGATGAGTAAAATAAAAGGAATAAAAAGTACCTATTCTGCTCGTGATTGTTCCCATATCGCCATTGTTCTTCTTTTTCTAATACTTCGATGATTTCTCGCTCCTTCTTCGTTATCTCATCTTCCTCCGATGAGGTCACACTGGCGCCAAAAGGTTCGCTACTCTGTCGACTGTGCTGCGACATATCAGGGCTGACAGGTTGTTTCGTCCAGTCTTCAACGTGTCCCAGTTCAACTCCGGAATCCCTCTCATGGCTTGAATCTTGCTCGTAATTACTGTCGGTGTCGTAAGAACGACGATGCAGCTGTTCGATACGTCTCTCTTCAGCGAGAATTGCTGCCATGTCTGGTGGCTTCATTAACGTTAACTCTCTTTCCAAGTCATCGTCGTTAACCTAGTTTTTTTTATTTTTTTTTTATTCAATTTTCATTAATTCGATCGCGTGTCGCACACGCCTGTAGGTGTGTTTGTGTGTAATATATGTATTTTATAAATCGTAATATTAATAGTAAATAAATAAAATAAAAGAATAATTTTTAAGTAGTACAAATATTGTAACTTGTTATGTTAATAATACTGAGAAATCTGAACATACCCCTTCTATTCCAAGAAAATCCGACCGTCTCGTTCGCAATTCCTTCTTGATTCTTCGAGTGGAATTCAATCTCTTAAGGGGTTCCACTGGTGGAGCTTCTTCGTCACTTATATCATCAATGGGAGGTGGTGGTGGCTTTTCTTTGGGTGGCTCGATAGTCGTCGGTGGGCCCAAAGGAAAAGCTAGACCAGTCATTATTTCTTCGTCGTTCGACAGGCTCAACGGCAAAAACTGAAATACATTTATAATATTATAAATAATCATACTATAATTATATAATAAAAATTTTACTTTTTGATATCGAACTATCTATGGTTAATCTTTTTTTCCATGATGCATTACAATAGAAATAATTAAAAAAAAAGAAAAAAAAAGAAAGAAAAAGAAAGAAAGAATATTGAATTAAACAAATAAAAATTTATTCCAATAAATTTAATAGTTTAATTCATTACCTGTTGAGGTGAGACTGGACTGAGACAATTAATAGTATTGATATTAGAGGTTTCTGTTTCGTTGAAAGTCAAGGATGTTGGTCTTTCAAATCCAAGAATCATTGGTATTGGCGAAGCAGGTGAATCAGGTGTATCTACTATCATTTCTTCGCCAGAATTCTTCGTTGTAGTTGTCATCGTTGTTTCGAGTTTTGTATTCATTGATATCTCGATATGTTCTCGCTCTTCACGATCTGGCATCGTAGTACTACTGTTTGTTGTCTGGCAAATCGTTTCAGCCTTCTTCTCTTCGTCCTCTTTATCCATGAAGATTGGTTCCTGTTGAAACGCGGTTGGATGTTGAGGCGATATCTATTATATAGAACGGACGAATCCGTGCTTCTCTCGCGCACTATACGAATTTTGCAACGCTACATTCTATGCAAATCAACAACACGCTGGAGTGGACTCTACTTGAGAGGCAGAGTTTCTCAAACGTCATTTATTTATTATTACCTTAATTCGTTTCAGTATGATATAAGAAGAACGTGCAAGATTTTAATGATTGCTTTAATTCGATTACTATGTCTTTCGAAATTATTTTTTTTTAATTTTTTCTTTTTTTCCTATTTGGAGTACATGTATTTCTGCTTCGAAAACGAACGATAGGAATTAGAGTAATCAATAATTAGCAGATCGTATGTTTCCGTTCGATCGTTCACTAATTTGTTGACATTTATATGTAATTGGTAAATGTATCAAAACTTTGTAAATTTATTCAGACTTGAGAAACACTGATTTACAGGTAACATTGGTCGCGGATGAAAGATCATGTCGAATTTGTTGTGGTAATTCGTTCGTTTCCAATTCGACTCTTATACATATATGTATATATATTTTATATATATACATACATATACATATATATATCTATATATATGTGTACGTATATACATACATATAATATTTGATCGATTGTTGCAAAATTTGTCGTGCGACTTGTTAGTAACTACACATATGTCCTACGTATCAAAGCCAGATCCGATTGTTAATTTGGAAAAAATGAATTTGTTAGTTCGAATTAGATGCTTTACTTACACGAAATAATACACATGCACATGAAAAATTAAATAAAAAATGATTTTTTTTCTTTACGATTAAAAATTTTTACAAATTGCATCAGCAATTGAGCAGGTATATGAGAGAACAGTATTCTAACAACTACTGCGTTAACACAGTAACGAAACGATAGATAAGGTCTTTCGACCATCATGATAAGAGATCTAATCTAATCTTTATTCTTGCAACTGTAATTGTAAACGAATTTCAACAAAAGCTATTCAAAAATAATTCGAATTTGATGATAGATGTATAATTGGTAATTCGCGCATATTTCTTTGTCATCTTAAGAGAATTCTAAACAAACGTTATTCATTTAATCTATTCAAAAGAATTCGAGAGTCCACTCATAGATAAGAATATTATTATCTTCGAAGTGTCTTCGAGTCATTCCGTTCTTTTTTTTGTAGTATTGTAATTGTTATCCCGAGTTTTCTTATCTCCAACTTCTCGTACGATCGATATTTTTCAGTTTTTATTTCACGTCGAACATTTTCTTGATTATTTTAATAATCGATTAATAAAGTAATTGAGATTATTTACATTAATAATTCGACTTGATAAATATTGAATTTTAATCATGATTCGATTAATGATCAATATTTGACTTCGATTTATTAGAAGAAAATAGGTGAATAATGATCAGTGTGGAAAAAAATTCATCAAATCGTCCATGTCTATCTGGACCACTATCTTCTACTAGGCAGTAAACAGAGAGATAGCGAGGAAAATATTCTTCCCGTCGAGTCCTCGAAAGGCGTGAAAGAATTCATAAGAAGCGTTTCACATTCCAGGGAGGTATATCAGAAACTTTGTAAGAAAAAGCAACGAGAAAGAACGAATCACGAAAGGGTAGCTATGATGGTGATGATCGTCAATGCCATGCTTTATATTTTCGAAGGGTAGTGAAAAGTTACGAAATGAAAGTGCAGGCTACTATTTTATCGACCTGGTCTGAGGGAATAAAAAAAGAAAAGAAAAGAAAGGAAAAGAAAGGAAAGAAAAAAGAAAAAAAGGAGAAAAAGAAGAAACAGAAAAATGAATTAAAACTGATACAAGAGATTAAAGTGAGGAAGATTAAGTGTGAGCTGATGGCAAAAAAGCTGAAGAAGCAATGAAAAACACCACCTTACCTCGAGTTTCGCGAGTTTACCCAAGCTTACGAGGAGACTACACAGCTTCGTAGGAGGAACGATTATACAGCACGCCGATGACATCGATCCGGCGAGGAAGGAGAAGAAGAAGAAGTAGAAGAAGAAGAAGAAGATCGATAAAGGAAGAAAAAAAAAGAAAGAAAAATGAAAGAAAAATGAACGGGGTAAGGGAGAATAGAGATCGTGTCATGGAATTCGCTCGGCGAATGGAGATGATCATCGTTCGGCTCACTTCTTTATAATCTCTTTCAAATCAGTGGTTTTCAAACTATAAAGTCTTTACTTCCTATAGATAGAGCGCATATTAATCATTGTTAATATATTTTTTTTTCTTTTTTTTTTCAAGAACAACTTTTTTGCGTCTATTTAAAATATTATAATAATTAATAAATCCTAAATTATCGAAATTTTAAAGAAAAATAAGATTAACAGTTTAATTTAATATTTTTCTTCAGAGACTGATTTCTATGATTTCGTGAAAATAGAGTATCCACTTTAAAAAGTTTGAAAACCACTGTCTTAAATAATAAGAAGTCGTGACGTGGCATGACCTCTGATTCCGATGTCACGAGGACGCCACACTTTGACCGTACTCGGTGCGTGCACGTATTGAATTTGCGACTGACGATGATGAATGCTTTGTGTGTACGTATGCATACGAAAGAGAAAGAAAGAAAGAGAAATAGAGTGAAAGGAAGAAAGAAAGAAAGAAAGAGAGAGAGAGGAGAGAGAGAGAGAGAGAGAGAGAGAGATGGAATATTCGGTTTTGTCTGTGTACCAATCGAGGAATAAAGAAGGAACGATGGGACTTTTAATGTTATGATTGTACATACGATCTAAAGATTGAACATAAAAATGATTTTAAAAATGAAAAAGAAAATTTAATTCATTCATTTTTTAAGACGACACTTTACTACTTGGCTGTTGAAGAATTTAGAAACCAATTTTGATTTATCTGATCCAATAAACATTTTCTAATTATTAAATATTCGTTTGATCGAGGAGAATCAATCACGGAATGCAGAAACGATCGGATTTATTTGACGAATATGTCCAATTAATGATCTTGATTTGAGTCGAGAGAAATGTCAAGCCGATCGAGTCAAGTGTCCTCTCTTTGAAAAGGGGGGAAGAACCTCGGCTGTCGTTAATCGATCATAAAAATTATGAAAGACGATTGGTCTATGTTTCATTTTTTTTGTCTATTTTTTTTCGTTTTTTTTTTTTTTTTATCACTGCCCAAATATGACTTATATTTTCGTGAATTATACTTCTCCCACAAATTGCTACAATTCAACGTAAATACTTACATTACCCACTACTACGTGCCAAGTGTGTTTCGACAGATCGTGTTAAAAGTCGGTATACAACGATTACAAGTTAATCTAAGGTAAAAGTTCTTACATCGTACAGTAACGTTCTTCGAAGATTTATGTAATTATGTATGTATTCGTCCATCGACGCTTATTTTCTCGCTTTTTCTGTCCGTTCAGTGTTATCAAAAAGATAAAGGAAAATAAAGAAAATAAAGAAAAAAAAAGAAAAAAAAGAAATGAAAAAAATGAAATGAAAAGAAAAGAAAATGATAGCAAATAGGCCTTGTTCATCGATTCGTTCACGTTTCGAGTTATAAGAGAAACAAAATACCTAATAAATATATCTTTTGAACATGAATATGTAATACGTAAAAGGTGTATAAAAATAATTAATGAAATAAATTCAACGAATGAATAGGATGAAAAATGTCCAATTAAAAAGCTCGAATGTAGTTTTTCAATCAAAAATAAAAGAAAAACATTGTTAAATAAAATTTTTTTTCTTCCCTATTTATATCTTTCATTTTTAAATCATCTAATCACTTTTTCGTATCTAAGAATTTACAAAAAAATTCATATGTCTTCGCATTCTCGTATTTTTTTATTTTCAGCCTATATAAAAGGCATGGCTGGTGAAAATATATAGAAAGATAGATAGATAGATAGATAGTTAGATAGATAGATAGATAGATAGATAGATAGATAGAAAAAGAGAGAGTACGTCATGATTATTCGAGCGGATATAATACGTATATATGTACATACGTGCTTATGTACGTATGTATGTATATTTTCCGAACTATCTGAACTAGTTCTAACTGTGATATTTTTTTTTTTTTTTGTTAATCAACGCTTTTTTTAACGTTCTCGCTCTCGCATCGCATATTTCTATATACATCGTTTATTTTAATTAATGGGTATCTCGTACCCTTTTACGCTTCTCACGAAGTATGTACGCGTAATGGATGACTAATAAATACGTTAGAGGGAAGCGATAGGCAGAAGAAACTGGCTACCGGATACATGGAGATAAGTACCGGTTAAAATTTTCAAGTCGTCAACTCTCATTGCGTTCGATCGATGTGCATTTACCATATGTAAAAGCCAAATTACTTTTGACATGGAAGACGAAGATTTTACAGAGAGAAAAAGAGAGAGAGAGAGAAAAAGAGAGAGAGAGAGAGAGAGAGAGAGAGAGAGAGAGAGAGAGAGAGAGAGAGAGAGAAAGTGAGATAAAGAATTTAATAAAAAAAGAAATAATTCTCTTTGTAGTTGCCACCGAGATTTATAACAATATCATAAGTTCCTCTCCGAAAAAGGTAAAGATTAAAATTTTCGTCGATCACGTTTATCTTCTTCCACCGGGCTTCCCAATTTATATACAAAATTCTAATCGCGAATATTAGCATGTCCCATACGAAACAAGTATATACGTTGTACATATATTTGAATTTTTAAATGTATACGTGATTAACATGCGTTTGTGAATAATTATGATAATATTAATAGAATTATTTAATACGATATAAGAAATGTGTTCACTTCTTTTGAAGTTCATTATATTGAATATTTCGTCAGGAAATATTTTTTCGAATTATTGACTGACTCTGTACATATATATAATATATGTTTATGATAATAGGTATATATTAGTAAATCATATCAAATCTACATATATATTCGACGTATTATTTAAGTCCATGATATATGTTAAATACATGTATATGAGTATATATAAATAGAGAGTAAATAATTAATTTATTATGGAATAATTTTGAATTCATTTATTTAAAGAGAACAAAATCTTTCATATAAAATACCTGCTATTTTGTATGAAAATTTTTATGGAAAAAAGAAAAGAAATTATTTCATTTAGCAATAGTAATAAATATATATTTTACGTATTTTTTCAAATATAATCAAATAGAAATAGAATATATGTACATTATAGGTTTCGTTTCGTATGGTATTGGAGAACTAGTTTTTAGCGAAGTACAGAGAGATAGAAAGAAACAGAAAGAAAGAAAAAAAGAAAGAAAAAAGAAAGAAAAAAAAAAGAAAGAAAAAAAGAAAAAAAATAGAGAAAGAAGAGAGAGAGAGAGAGAGAGAGAGAGAGAGAGAGAAAGTCCGTGCTACTAATCGAAAATAGCCGAAAGAAAGAAAATTAGGAGCACTGGCTGACAATATTTATCTTAGGACTTTCTCAAAGCGTTGCTACGTCGCTGTTCGATCCTAACCTCGGCCGTGGCTGAGTTCTGCTTCTCGTTAACGCGATCCACCGTGATGAATGGTGTGACTGATGGTGTCCCAGGTATCTTTCCTTGCGGTACCACCACCTTTTCGCAAACCTCCACCACAGTTCGTCGTTTTTCAGCCATTATTGTATCCTCGCCAAACGTTGATTGGTGATCCGTGCTGGATGTAGGTGAGGATGTGTTGTATGAAGAAGTGGATGGGAAAGATGGTGATGATAATTTTGATGGTGAATTAGAATTTACAGGAAGAGGAATTTCCGAAGCTTTAGGACTCTGGTTAGATGATGTTCGTGTCTTCGACGATGACGATTGGAGTTTGGGAGAAGATGGTGATGTTGGTGGGCTAGCAGAGGATACCGAACTAGTTGGTGATGATTTTGCAGGGACTGTTTTACGAGGAAGTGGTGTTGGGATTTTTGAGACTGCTCTTGTTGTTTTTGAAGTGTCTTGATTTTGACAGGTAGTGTTGATGTTATTGATAGATGATTCTGGAGGAAGGATCGAAGGTGTTGATGTCGATGAAGTATTCGAAGGACTTTCTTCAATGGAAAGAGGAGAGGAGGAGTTTTTATCTTCAGTATCTTTGGAAGTAGGTAAAGTTTCTTTGTTGTTAATAGGATCTATAGGATCCTTGAAAAGTGGTAGCTTTGGTTTGGGAAGTGTTTCGGGTGGTGTTCTTCGTGGAGGTACTCTGGGATTTTGATAGACAATCAGACGATTCGTCGTGGGTAGTGTATTAGAGTTAGTATTAACTTCTACTTGCATATGCGGGCATGATTTGTTAGTCGACCGTTCCCCAGAAGAAGTTTCAGCAGTATCCTAAGGAATTAAAGATTTATACACCAGATTGTACCGATAACCATATCCCAAAAACAATGGAAAAAAAAATAGATGCACAGTTATTAATTTACATGTGATAGAAAGAACCATGGCCGATATTTGCATCTCTTGAATTTAAACAATAAATAGAACTATAAGCTCGAATGCGATAACGTCGTAAAAGCATAATCCTACCTTCGTTGCTACTGCTTCCTGCTGATTGGCGACAGTCGTCGTAGACTCGTTCGCAACGGTGCTCGACTTCGTCGTGATCTTCTCTTGAACGGATGAAGAGGAACAAGAAGTAGCCTCGATCGTTCGAAGATCCTCTGGCTTCTCCTCAACGATCGTGCTAGCGTGTACGATCTCTTCGTCGACTGGTTCATCGGCTTGGCTAACCGAGCAGCTAACGTCAGCCGTGTGAATGCCAGAATCTTCACGATCGGTGTCGTTGAGAAGTTCGGCTGAAGAAGAGGAGGCTGGATAACGTCGGCCATAGTCGAATTCCTCAAGACTTTGAACACGTTCGAAGGTGTCCGGGCCACTTGAAGCATCGGCATCAAGTGAGTCGAGACTTCTATGAAAGGCTGCTCTTGGTGCTCGATATTCCGAATCTGGTGAAGAGCTTCTCTCGCTAGGCGTCGAAGTATCGATCCTATTTTCTTGATCTCTGAAGCATAGAGAGTGTTTACCAATCGATGCTCTCTTCTCCGCAGATTCCTTGCTTCTAATTGCGTCTAAAGCATTTAAACGATCCTTGATTGTCCTAGCAGTAAGTTCACCGTTATGTCTAGATTCATGTATCGTAGTTGGTGCTGAGGATTCATCGCTGCTGCTATATTTTTCTAAAGTCGAAAGCCTTTCTCGAAGTGGTCGAACGCTTTCTAATTCCTCGGAGCTGACCTTATGATTCCCAGAGGTAGTTTTGCTCTCTCGTTCTATCGCTTGTTTCTCCAAATGAGACAGCCTCTCTCTAATAGAACTCATATCACCGGATAGTCTGTTAAGTGCCTTATTTGATATCTTTTCGTTGTTTTCTGCTTCGAGCTTTTGCTTCTCCAGATTCGACAGTCTCTCCTTAATCGACTTCGTGCCGGTGAAGTCACCGGAGAGCCTGTTGTTAGCTTTTTGGTCGGAACTCTTCTGTGATGCCTTTTCAAAGATTTCTCGCCTCTTAAGGATGTCGACCTTCACCACAGATGTCGTCGTACCTTTGCTCTCCTCGTTCAAGCTCGCCTTCGATCCATTCGTCGATGATTTAGCGCTGTCCAGTTTTGCATCTAAACCTACCAAAGATCTCCTTGGTATATTTTGTGAAACTCTTGAAACATAGCCACGAATTGCACCTTCGTACGTGTATTCCTCTGGCTCAGGCGAACTCGCAGTTGCCGTGGTCGCCGAATCGTATTCCTGATTGTGATTATGATTGCCATGAAAGCCATTGCCGAATGGTTTCTTCGTTGCACTCGTCGCTGTCGTCGTTGTCGTCGTCGTTGTTATTGCCGTCGACGATCTAGTTGCGTTATTGTTTACATTGTCACCGGCATCACCGGTCACATTGTCAACATCCGAGTGGTTCTTTTCAATTTCACTGTCTCTGTCGCTCTGAAAAAAAAAAAAAGAAAAGATAAACGATCGAATATTTCTTAAGAATTTCATTCCTAAAAATTCTGATTTATTTAACAAAATTACGAGTAATCTTTTATTTATTTAATATCAACGATCGTTCATCTTGAAACTTATATTTATATTCAATATAATTTAATTAAATATTATGATTTATATGCTAAATATTTAACGTAATAAATTCAATTGAAATAATTGAAATACTTACGAGAACACTGTGAGCATCGTCGTGAGTATCACCACTGACTGAACTTTTGCCACTACTGGTACCGATTCCAAGGTCGCTTAAATCGTTTGCATCCTCTTCGTGATACATGGCCAGACTAATACTCAATTTCCGACCTCTGTTACCTCGCTCTTCCATCATTTCCGAGAAGGTTTTACTTCGACGTCGTTGTCTATCGTGTTCTTCGAGTTCTAGTTTTTTAACCTCTACCACTCGCTCGATTATGTGTTCTTGGCGCTTCCTTCGACTGCTCTTCCAATTGTCTAGATTCTATAGTACAACATTCATTTTTTATTATTATATTATATTTTACATTATATAAGCGATTAAATAAGGATTAAAGATTTTACATATTATCTAATAAATTAAATATCATTATATATAATTAGATATAAGTACTTTTTGTGTCGTCCATGTCGTTCTTATGTTGATATATTTGTTAATTATATATCGATAAGCATATTTGTTTATCATTATTTATTGATTTATTTCGAAATTCTTACCGATTGCCAATCTTCCGGATCATCTCGAACTTCCTGTTTAATCTTCTTGACTTCTTGCACTTTCTGCAATTGTTCTTGTGCCGTACGATACAAAGAACATGGTCCAACTTTGACAAATTGAAGAGGATTGGTCGCTTGTTTCGGTGGTATTTTTAAAGTTGTTTTCAATTTTGGTGGTTCATGTGCGATCTGTAATCAATTGATTAATACATATATATATTTTTTTTCTTTATATAATAGTAAACTTAGATCGATCGATCGTCTATGTTATTTTCTAACGAGACTGTTTAACGACCGTAATACGCGTAACAATGCAGGTACCGTTCGTTTTGCTTGTCGAAAAGGTATGTCAGAGAACATAAATTGGTTAATCGAAAAACTATCGCTTCGCTTTCACATCCGTTTCCTGTCCTTTTTTTATTAAATCAATGTACATGTACATACTAAATTCTTTTGAGATTTTCTTGTTTGACTTCCAAATGTGTATCTAAAATTAAATTGATCCAAACATCATATTTTCTGATAATATTAGTATTTTATATATTGTAAACATTCACAAAGCGTCTCGTTTGTTTTATTTAGAATACTTTTATAATATTTTATGATTTTAAATTAAAAAAAAAAAAAAAAAAAAAAAAAAATTATTCATCGTTAATTTTTTTCACGTATTTTTAATATTCAACTTAATTTGCTTCAATATTTTCGAAACACCTTGTATAAGACAGAAGCCATACACAGAGGTCATTCGAAGCAGGATACGATTTAAAACATGTAGACTGCTTATACATTGTATGCCGATTGCATAAGCCATTCCGCTAATGCGACTAACGTCATACTTTGGGCGAAAAACTCTAACGGCATGAAAGAAAAGAGGTAGGAGATAAGAATTGTATGCACTTTGGTCGTTCACTTGCACTTTCCAGTCTCTCCCTATATACGTGAAGGAATAAAAGTATATAATATGATCGAAAATAACGTTTGAACGAAGTTTAAAGTTCGTTGTCTAAACGGAAGCGGAATCACGCTGGCAGTTCGTCCTTTCGAGCATGAACATCGTAATCGATAGTTTTTACATCGATTATCTATCTAAGAGAAAGGTTTCCCCTTTCGATTTCTTCTTTATAAGTCGACAAAATAACCGTAATCTTACTCGTAACGCGTTTCTCCTGGCTAAATTTAATCTTAGATTATTGATTCGATTTTACGTGATCTAGAATAACAAGTACAAATTCTCATTGATTAACTGCCAAGCTTTTTACGTAATAATTTATTACATAAAATCATCTTAAATAAATGTATCCACATTTATTCTCTTAGATAATCATTATGTATATCGATTGATTATAGCGTTAAATATTACCAAATTCGATAAATGTTATTACAAATTATTATCCAATGTTTATCATATTAACTAAAAAAATTTCAAATTCGTAAGATCCAAAGGTAACATATATCTCAGAAAGTATATGTATATTTATTCTTAATTAATTTTCGTGTCTATCGTAAAAATTATGAAAAAAAATTGGACGAAAATTATAACAAATTATTGTCGAATGTTTATCATATTTATCAATGACATTTTAAATTCATAAGATATAAACAAAATTCATGAATGATTTTAATTCAAGATAAATTATACGATTAATCGAAACGATTAGATGTAGATTAGTGAATTCATATGATCGTGAATGAAACGTGTTAAAAGACATGCGTCGCCAGTGGGTGTATATATATATATATATGTAAGAAAGATACCGCAATCGTTTCTAAAACGACGTAGTATATAGGTTACACGTCTATACATATACATATATACATATACGTTTGACGTAATACAGACCATCACTCTTTCGTTTCGCCGCTCAGTGGCGGCGGTTTGCGAGGCGGGCATCCTTCCTTCCTTCTTCCTTCGCCTTCTCCCTTACGGTACTCCTCCTCTTCAATGTAGAACGAGTGCTCGCACGGATGAGCCCATCCTATGTCTCGTCTCTGTGAAAGACAAACAGGAAGTGTTAATGAGAAAAAGGTAACGATAACGGATTATTATTAACATTTATATATTCGGATTTATATATTCAGATTTATCAATATCTTATTAAAATTCTTTGTATCAAATAAATTGTCAATTGCATTCAATTTATATAATGAAACGAAAATACTTGATTTATTTTTACATGCTTTAAATATGATGAAATATAATTATTACGCAAAGTATTAATATTTGTATAATGCAATATACGAAGTATTAATACTATTATATAATATATATATATAATATTAATAACTATGCGAAATTTGTTGAAATCCGATTATATTATAAATCTGTTGTCGAGGATAAACATTACATTAAAAAAAATTACGATTTTTTGAATTCTTTAAATTGTAATTAGATTTAAATATGTATAATAAAACTAAGCATTTGATTTATTTTAATATGATTGAAATATGATGAAATATTATGTATTCAAAGTTTCTTGAGATCCAAATATATTACCAATAAGACGAACAAACAATATTGACGACGAATACACATTAACGTATATCTTTGAAAATATTCATTAATTCTGAAATTGATTTATTTTAATGAACATCGAACGAAATACGAGAAATCGAATGAATTTCAAAAGTGTATTCTTGAATTTGCATATAAATAACTTGGAAGTTCAATATATTCCCTCACGTTATTTCGTTGGTTGTTCGAATTTTCGAACTAGTTGATCGTGTTGCATTTTCTGTCATTCCACGAGAGCTTTTCTTTCATTCCTACACGTAGGAAAGCTCGAATATTCGTTTATGTGTGTGTGTGTGTGTGTGCGTGAGAGAGAGAGGTGTGTCATGCGAGACGAACAAATATTATTCCAGTCAGTTTATGTTTGCGAGACGCATCCGCCCCATAGCTTTCTATTTCGGAAGCGACGAGCGTTTTCAACTCGCTGAGCAATCGACTGAAAGGTTCTCAAGGCTGACGAGGTGTGCATTTCGTGATATCTTTTCTCGATCGTTTTTGATCTCTCTCGATAAGAACTTCTTTGATAATAAAAACGAATGATAACTATTAAAACGTCTTTGATTATGTTCAATTTATATATGTACGTATGTATATATAGGATAAGTCAACTATTACTGACATATTAAAATAACATATTATAGATATTTATTGATTGAAAAAAAAAAAAAAAAATAAAATAAATAATCTTTCGTATAGCAGATAGAAATGTAGTTTTATAATAAACGTTTCATTCCAAATTGTTTTCTTCTAAGATCATTAAATAGGAAATTGTTGCGTCTGACAATAATTATTGACTTTGTATGCATACGTAGTAAAGTCTAATGTCTTCGTGGTAAAGGAAAGACTATGTTTGCTTGAGCAACAACCGTTAGAACTTTATCTACAATATTCGTCTTCTCTGAGACTTCCCTTCGAAAGCTGTGAAAACAGTATACTCTATAAAGTAAGATAGAAATGCGAAAGCTTTGATTCACTTTTTTAAATGACTTATCTGTGTTGTAAAACAGAGAATGTATTGTTATCTTGTTTAATCATAAATAAAAAAGGAAAAAGAAGAAGAAATTCTGTTCCCTTTAAAAAAAAAAAAGAAATAAATAAATAAACAAAAATGACAATTAAAATTAATTATTATTTGACATTTCAAAAATTAATTCCAATAATCCAATAATTTTTCTAATTCAGATTTAATTCAGTTTGATTAGTTTTTTTTAACACATTCGATTATTTGCAATGAAAAGTTAAAAAATTAATAGGACGATCAATAAATGATGTTCGTTTCAATGACAATTAAGCAGCGTGTGTGTCCTTTTAACTCGACGATTGAGGATCGAGGTCGAGACATTTTCTGGCTTCGATATGTCGAGAGATAACGTCGACGTGACACTTGTCGCCAGATGTTGCGGCTCGGCTCGCTGCTCGCACGACACGTTTCATTAAGCGTTCTACGCGTGTGGACGTGGACCACTGTAGACATCAAAGTCACCTAAGCTCCATGGTTCGAACTTTCAAAATGAAAGTCGAGAGAAAGAGGCAATAATTTGTTTGGCGATTTTTTGGTCTGGACGTACGTTTCATTTTTCCCCTATTCAATATATTTCACAGGACACTTTTATCGTAGTACCCCTTCTTCCTTTTTTTTTTTTTTTTTTGAATGAAAGTGATTACGTTGACTTCGAATTTCTTTTTGTTTTCATTCGATATAACAGATATTTTAGATTTTTTTCCACTTTTTGTTTTTTATATATTTTATTAATAATTTTGTTGTTGTCATAAATTATCAATAGTTGTGATTATTTCGAAGAAAATAATAGAGATATATTTTCAGATTGATAATTTTAAAAACAGATAATACGAAGTAATAAATTTTAAATGGAAATTATATTATTAAGACAGATCTCATTCGAATGACTATTTCGATTTGCCTCAGGTGATTAGGAGAAAATTGTGGTGCCGTAAATTCAACGACAAACGACGAGTCGTGATTTCGACATGCTCTGTAAATTTCTAAGTTGAATGGTAGAAGGATGGGTGGAGCCGATAATAACAACGCTGACAATTACAATGTCGATCTAACCAATGCGGATTTCGAACTTCGATCGTTCTTAAATTTGCACTGCGTATCGTATTATTTCCATTTTTTCCCCTTTCTTTCTTTCTTTCTTTTTAATTTGAGCCTTATCAGATATACTCTTGTTTTCTTTCCGTCTTTAGAAGTCAAGCTTTATTGATTTACGATTATTATCAAATAATGTCCTCTAATTAAATTACTGCTTGTTATTTTGAGCGATAAATCATCGATCCATACAATCGCAAAGTTTTATAAGAACATTTCATTATAAAAATGAATAAAA
>NC_062193.1:2467298-2469798 GCF_912470025.1 Vespa velutina | reverse complement strand
CATAATAATTAATTATTATACTATAAATAATAGATATACAGAATTACTATATTATATATAATAAAGTAATACAAAATGTCTGTGAAAGAGTCCAAAAAAAGATGTAACAAAAAAAAAAAAAAAAGAAAAAAAAAAAAGAAAAAAGAGAATAGAAAAGAGAATAGAAAAAGGAGATAATGAACCTGGTAATTTTGAAATTCAGATTCTCAGCTTTTAACGAGAAGAGTGCGCATACGGTGCAAGGGAATAAGTGGGAAGGCAGGCCGGTGCGTAATGCGCATGCCGTATAATAGAGTCGGCTGCTCGGCTGCGGTTTTCAAATTGATTTTCCGCGGTAGTTCTTGATCGATGCTTTACCATTACCCCTTCCCCTCTTCCGGCGTTAGTCTCAAGAGGGTAGTAATTCGATTCCTGGTAGGTGATCGTCGACGAATTCTCGAGCTTACGACTCGAACCACCACAAGAGTTCGATAATTTTTATTTTTTTTTAACTCTCTTCCTTTTTCTCTTTTTATTTCTCTTTTTCTTTCTTTCTTTCTTTCTTTATTATTATTATTATTATTATTATTATTATTTTTTTTTTTTTTTTTTTTTTTTTTTTTTTTTATAATGTTGTTCTTGCGAAGATCGAAACTAATCACAATTTGTTTCTTATTAATTAATAAAAATTGCTAGCAATCGCTTCAATACTTATCGATTGCTAACTAAATAATAAGTATCAAAGTATCGATCATAATTATCTTTCATGTAAGATTAGTATCGTGATATTTCTGTTATTATTCATTAGCGTCTATCATAATCAATAATATTAAAGTTTAATCGTCAAACTTTTCGTATGATATATTTCGATGGATATAATAATTTATCAATGTAATAAATATATTACACGAATCTCTCAATCTCTTTTGGTTCAAAGAAATAAAACAATATTGAAGCTCGAAGCTCGAATCTTTCTTTTCTTTTTCTTTTCTTCACTCGAGGGTTCGTATCGATGGTTTCGCGCAAGCGGCAAAAGGGCGGCATTAATCCGCCATTAATGGCGGGTTCCCACGGCTGTCGGGAATATTAATGACCCACTTACGCCGACAATAATGTGTTTATAGCTGCAATTTACGATCGCGACGAGGACGATGAGAGTACTCGCTCGATCCCACATCGTCGTTCGGTACTCGATATTTTCCTCATTGAATATCATACTTAGCGACGCTTCGAACTGCGATTTACGACGCTTCTTCTTCTTCTTTTCTTCTCCCTTTCTACGGTCCTTCGCGTGCGAGTAAACACGCGCTATGATTAACGTCGATCCTGTAATTGGTAGATTTCTACGTCGAATTCTTTCCTCGTCTTTGATTTTTTCTTTTCTTTTCTTTGTTTTTTTTTTCTTTTTTTTTTCCCATGAACAATCTCGAATCCGATATATTTTAAATGATCAAAGATTGGTAAGGAAAAAGAAATAAGTTTTTTTTTTTGATTGAATACAAGTTTTTTTTTTTTTTTGGTAAAAATATTAAATAAACTTTATATTGGTTATGTTTTATCTCTTTTCTATCTCATTTAGTTACTCATAAGTATCTTTCGATCTCTATCTCATCAATCATCTCTATGTTTCCAACGTGACTCTAACGTGCTGAATATAAAGTACCCAATTACTAGCGCATTAACATCGCCGCTTTTTTTTACGATCATGTTTATAGATAAAATTGGCATAGTATTATACATGTCAATATGTATTTTATATACACACATACACACACACTCACATGTAGGAAAATGTATCTAGAAAATAAGTCTTCCTTGAAATCATCGTCCATCTTCAATTAAGTCGTAACATATTTGTAGATTACGAATAACATATCGATTTTAACAAATTTCAATCCTGACGTTGAATAAAATTTACTTTGCAATGTAATAAAACAAAATTTTTATTAATTAAAATATTAAAGATAAAAAGAGAAAGAGGAAGAAAAAAAAAAGAAAAAAAAAATTACATTGTTCGATATCAAACAATTAGAAATAGAAAAGGAGGCTGCTATTTATTGGGTCAGTATATCTAAACATTTAATCAGTTTTTATAATAAAATATGTATTATAATCGCGAAGTAATCCTGACACATAATTATTTATACTAATCATTTATTTTACAAAATTCTTACCATTGATTAATAAAAATATTGATTAAATAAATAGAAGTGGGGGAGGGGATAAAGATCTAAGAATTTATTTAATTTGATGAGAGTATGTAATCCGTTTACGAGTATCGAAAGGATCGTCAAAGTTCGGTTTGACGAGTAAATTGCAGGAAGAGTGTATAGTTACGTGTTTATCTAAAAAAAAGAAAAAGAAAAAAAAATCACGTCGTTTGAAGCATAGCATAACCGTTAATATTCGCGATATCTCGAGGTAAGAGCGTGACGATTCGACGGAAGACACGAGCACCGCTATCCCTTCGTGTATACGTATATAAACACTAGAAGACTGTGGATAACGAGAGTGTAGGTAG
>NC_062193.1:2409798-2464798 GCF_912470025.1 Vespa velutina | reverse complement strand
GATAAGTTAAGAATGATTGTCGATCGTCTCGAAATTCTTACAATTTTTATGCTCGTGTTCTTTTTTTTTTTTTTTTTTCATCATCATCCATCTTTCGTTTGTGCGTTTCATTTCGAAATGACGTCAATACAATTAGAAAATATGAATAAGTATAATGAAAGAAGAAGAAAGAGATTTCTTCGAGAATATTTTTATTCGTTCGCAAAAAGAAAAGAAAAAAAAAAAAAGGAAAAGAAAAGAAATTAAAGACTATGTGTTCCCATACGAATATACGAGCGTGCATGCAAGAAACATACTTTCCCACGAGAAAAAAAAAGTGTGCTTTCTGATATTAAATATATATCGTAAGGTAGAAGGATCGAGCAAAAGAAGTATAATGATGATGATGATAGTCGTAATGATGATAATGTAATGAGAACGGTAGGAAGAGTTTCTTTTTTATACTTGTTTATTATTGTTCTCTCTCTCTCTCTCTCTCTCTCTCTCTCTCTCTCTCTCTCTCTCTCTCTCTCTCTCTCTCTCTCTCTCTCTCTCTCCCATTCATTTGTAATCGTTCGTAAATCACATTATTAACAGTATTGACTCTTGCGTATAGCCTCATTTGGAAAGTCATTTTGTTGAAAAATGAATCCAAGCTTCGATCGATATTGACGCGTGTTCGTTGCGCGCGTGCGCACAAAAAAAGAGGAGAAGTAGGAGGAGGAGGAGGAGAAGGAGGAAGGCAACTAATTACCGGACGTTATCGCAGCTTCTCGGGATTTAATACGAGGATGCACGTGCGATGGAAACTCCTCTATACTTGGCAAGAGATGCACGCCAATAATCTTTCTCCCTCTCTCTCTCTCTCACTCTCTCGCTCTAGTCGAGCTCTGTTGGATGCCGATAAGTTTTTCGATCGGTTGGAGTAAATGGGAAACTCGTGTTACCTCGAACCACGATGGACGTGTACGCGTCGTCTTGGAAAAGTTATCGCTTTCGCGTGTGAAAGAGTTAGTGAATATGTATGTGTGCGTGAAAGAAAGAGAGAGAGAGAGAGAGAGAGAGAGAGAGAGAGAGAGAGAGAGAGAGAGAGAGGGTGGTATCTAGGCTCTTATATTGTATGTGGCACGAATTATTTCGACGAACGGATACTTTCGATAGGTCGCATCTATCCTCAGGATTTCTTACAAGTTCGTGGAGATAAAATGAAAAGAAAATGATCGTGACGACGAATATCTTTCTTTTCTTTCTTTCTATATTTAGTTCTTTTTCGAGGTATTAAATATGGACATTTTAAAAGGAAATGTAGATCGTAATTTTTTTAATATCTCTGATTTCTAGGTCATTTTCATGGATATATATATATATATATATATATATATATATATATATATATATATGAAAGAGAGAGAGAGAGAGAGAGAGAGAGAAAAGTTGAAGATAACTTTTTCTTCGTCTTGTTCGAGAGTGACAACTCTCGAGTAAAGTATGTCACTTGCACTTGCCATATTCAACTAGTCAGAGAAACTTACATGGGGTTTGCCGATCCGAGCGAACTGGGTCGTCGACGAAGACAAGGACGAAGACGAAAACTACAACTATGACTACAACTACGACGATAACGACTACATCGAATGGTATTTATCGATCGAAGATAGAAATTTTCTCTTCTCGTCTTTGTAAACGAAGTTACGTCGCGAAACGAGGTATAGCAGTCTTTGTAGCCGGAGGCAAGGTAATTTCTAAGGGAAAATATATCGAGAAGGATGTTCATGAGAATCCATGTCTCGTATCTTATAGGATGGAACTTATAGACACTCATGTTTCTATACATGCATAAGTATATATATAGTATGCATAAGTATAAGGCCACCACTCAAAATTTGTTTGTACATTTTAATCTAGAGTAACACGCGTAAACACGTGCGTATCACGTGTCGTCTACTCCAATACATACATAAGTATGTTTGTGTCTGGGTGTGTGTATATATATATATATATATATAATATATATATATACATATATAATATAATATATATGTATGCACGTACGTATATTTTAAAAGCATCAGCCGGACTTTAAACACGTGCTTCAGTAACCTCCAACGACTTCTTATAAAGTATAATGACTAAATAATCTAATAACAATGGGAATAATGTGTATACCAATAGTAATAACACGCATATGAAAGTCATTATAATAATAAAATTGATAACAAAAATTATTCTATTATTCCTTTAATTATTTAAAAGAGCCTCAAAGTTATCTAGACTCTTTTATGATTATCTTCGAGTCCTTTTTTTAACTCCCTCTTTTCACCCTCGTCTTGTTTATTAATAGATCATGCTTTTGGCAATCTGCCTATCGTTTCCTTTCATTCATGTTTCTGTCGGATGCGTCGGTAAGGGCGAAAATAAACGAACGAATGGCTACTAATTTTCACTACGAGAGACAATCACATCCATCTTTTCTTTCAGCTTTGTTTATTTATTTATCTTCTTTCGATAAATCGATCAATTTTGTAAAATTTTGCTCTCTCATTCTTCATACATCTTTCTTTCTTTTTTTCTTTTATCTTGCTTTTTCTTCAATACTCCATATATTTTGTTTTATTATATCATCTGTATAATATGTAGTGTGAAATTCAAATTTTTCTTCGTTCTTTTTTTCTTTCTTTCTTATATTATTTTTTACTTCGATCACATGCTCAGAAAGGAGATCGAAAGCGATCGTGACGTAAGAGGACACGCTCGGCCATGCGAAAAGACACGAATAATCAGTGGTGAGGATTAGACTGGCTGCTTTTGAAAGGTTTTGCCTTGTCTGTTCATGGATTTTATAATCTTCGTTGTAAGTATATTTTTTCAGAAGATGGAAGAAAAAACATAATGTGATGTAATAATATCTAGTAAAAACATTTGCCGTATTAATAATTTTTATTAATACGGCAATAAAACATTTTTACGAATATCGAAATCGTGTATGTGTGTATAAAATATAAAGCCAGTCTTTAGGATTGATTATTATGTAAAAAAAACTGTCTTATATATAAAAATAAATTTTTGATTTTTGGATTATACCGTCAATTTTTTATTGTTAATTTTCTTTTACGAGACAAGAGAGAACATTTTCGCACGAATGATTTCGAGGTTCGTTTGGTTACCCGGAAAAGAAGTCTAACATTACATGGATTTGTGTCGTAATATAGAGCATAGAGAAAATACGAGGTCCCGCGTGACCAGTAGCTGGATTAAATCGAACATTCGAGGATTTTACTAATCGATTTTAGTACACTACGTTAGACTTTTACGTGTCTACGTAATATGTATATATACATATGAGTATATGTATATATACGTATGTACATGTATAGGTAGATATATGCCCACGCGTATAGAAACGCGATGTGTATGTATGTGTATACATATATACACGTATATATACACACACACACACACACACATATATATATATATATATATATATATATATATCTGTAACCGGCTATCTTATACCGCGGTACAGACTGTTGCGAATTTAATTACTTTACTTCTCGTCCTACTACTTACATATATGTATGTAATGTTCTATCCAACTTTCAGTTGAATGAAAACTTGGAAAACGAGATATATGAAGTTGCTTGAAAAATTAATTTGAACATTATGATATTTTGTAGAATGAGAATATCTTGTTAATTCGAGTAAATAATTTTACCTTGATAATATCTGAATAAATATGTTTTTAACATGGATCTATTATATTTGTATAATGTGATTATCTATGTTCTAAAATGATTTAAATATACACCTACACCCAGACACAGAGAATATATAAAAGCAAATAAAACAAATTTTTTTAAATCTGTTATTAAAAAAAAGTAATAATAAAAAAAGGAGACAACAGCGAAGTTCCTATTTTCTAATTAGTCACGTTACATAAAAGAATTAAATAAGAGATATAAAAGTGTGATAAAAAAAATGCAGTATGCATAATTAATAAGAATAAATGATACGAAAAGAAATGAATACGAATTTACGCAATACAGATAAAAAGAAAAAGACGCAATAATATATCAGAGAAACCAGAGACACGAGAGAGAATTTCAACGCGAGAGATATAATAGTTCTCGAGAGAGAAGCGAAGATCGTGGCGGTGATCGTTTTACATCGAGCATGTAACCGAATAAGAACGGAGATCGTATGCGCGATCGACTAAGAACAACGTATTCAAGTATACCGATAAGATCGATAAGTCGTAATTAAAGTTTCTTAATTAATCACGGAGAACAGAGATACGGTTAGCTTTTACCGTCTTGACTTTTCATATTAGGCACGTGGCACGTTGTATTTAAAAATTTCTTCCCGTCGTCAATTTTAAACCGGAAATATGAGCCATATTTTAATTTAAATCGTTCGATTTCGATTGGGCACAAAATGTCAGACACGTAAGAAGAATTTTGATGATTATTAATTTAAAAATTTACCGTATTACTCTTTCAAACAAATACTTTTGTCTTGTTCGTTTCTCGATATGATTTATTTACAAGTTCGATATAATGGAATAAATATTAATCTGCTCAATTATGAGACTCATATGACAATGAATAAAATCGATGATGACAAAATAAGAACACAAGTGCAACATAAATACAACTTGTGCATAAGAATACATTATTTCTTAATTACGTTACATCAAATGAAATAAACAATATTAATTAATATATTCGCTTATATTAGACTTACTTGATAAAAGAACAATAATTATTTTCAAATTAAAAAAGGTTTACCATAATACACGTGAGTGACAGACGATGAGAATTTGCGAACATATCTCATTAACACATTTCCTTTCTTTTTCTCTCTCTCTCTCTCCCTTCCTCCCTCTCTCTTTCTCTTTCTTTCTCTCTTTTGTAATCGTTACACGTGACACGTGTGCTCGATGTTAAACAGAATAAAGAATGAGAAACATGGTAAGACGACAAAACGAAGAGACTAAAAGGGGAACGACAAAGACAAAGAAGGAAAGAGAGATAAATAGATAAGAGAGAAGAAAGATCAAGGATAGAAATGACGGAGAAACGTTCGACGGGAACAAGTATCGCGGTTGTTTGCACTTCTCGCGAGAAGAGGTTATTAGATGCGAAACGTCGTGTCGTAATAAATGCCCGGTGCATAAATACACTAGCTGTGTACGACGACTACGCAAAAGATCATCTCTCTTTCTCTCTCTTTATCTTTATGTCTATGTCTCTCTCTCTCTCTCTCTCTCTCTCTCTCTCTCTCTCTCTTCCTCTCTCTCCCTCCATCCCTCGCACGAAGGCCGTTTCCATGTCATCTGAATTCCTGTGGTGCAATGAGCCCATCTTCTTCGCGTTTATATGTTGGTGTAATATATATCTACGCCTTCGAACTCGCACTTGACCTCTGCAACATTTTCTCTTCCTTCTTCTCTATCTATCTGTGTATTTATTTCTCTATTTCTCTCTCTCTCTCTCTCTCTCTCTCTCTCTCTCTGGATATTTCAAGAAAGAAATTGTTAATTGGTGGAATCTCGATCAGATATAATTATTAGAAGATATAATCGATAATTACTCGATTTATCTCGCTTTCTATCTATTTCTTCTTCTTTCTTTCTTTCTTTCTTTCTTTAGTATTTTATTTTAACCTAGTTTTCTTCTAATCTGTGCGCGCATGCATAACACACATTTTATTGGAATATTTCTAATAGATAAGATCCTAGTATTTTCATGCGTAACATAAATAATATGTGTAATTTTGTTTGAAAATAAAATTTCGAGATTGTTCTTATTTGGTAGAACGACCATTAAACGATTTAATTACGATGATATAAACATTCAAACGATCGATAATCGTTAATCAAAAAGTTATTTTTGGCTAATTAAGTTCTACGGATTTAATAGCGTTTAATTAAAATGTAACTTGTACATCGTATTTTCGTCTTGACAAACGAATTCGTTCATTTTAATGAACAATCGTTATTTTCAAAAGGTACTTTTCAAAAAATGAAAATTACATTGAAAATAATGTACAAAGGACATTCTATTGTTTTAAAATATATGTATCTCATGTTTTCTTGATCCGTTCGGTTCCGCTCTGATTCAATGAGACGGCGAAAACTTTATTCTTTTTCTCTCTCTCTCTCTCTTCCTCCTTCTCTCTCGTTCTTTTTCTTTTTCCTTTTCTTTCGTGCAACAAGTATTTATAATATATTATTATGCGTCTACATGGTAGCATTATACCGACAAAGCACGACTAGTATCGCCGAGCTTGATCACGCGCGTGGACAATTAACGCCATGCCGTAATTATGTCGACAGTAGAAAAAGAATAAGAGAGAAGGAGGGAAAGAGACAGAGAGGGAGAGAGAGAGAGAGAGAGAAAGAGAGAGAGAAACTTTCGAAATCTCCTTTACCGCAAGTACCACATACGACAATGATTACTCAATTACTCCTGTCGATAAATGAAAGATAAGCGTGGCCGGTTACATTTTCTATTCTTTTTCATCTTTTTATATGTTAAAAAAAATATAATAATAATAATAATAAAAAAAAAAAAAATGATTTAGAATAAATTCTTCTTTCTCTTTTTTTTTTCTTTTTGCTCTTTAAATATAAATGATCGAAAATATAACTGCATTTTCTTCTTTTTGTAACGTGTAATCACTATATTATATACGAAATCTTCGTGAAAATCTTGATGAAAGATAGAAATATCATGATTTCTGTTGTGTTCGGAATGTTTCTAACGGCGATGAACTCGTGAGAGTCAGACATGGTGTAACTTAGTAACTCAACGAGTTAGCAAGTTTCAAGAATGGCTTGCAAGTTGACGAGGACAATGATGACAACGACGACACTTTATATATATATATATATACACATATATATATATATATATATATATACATTCATTCGTTCTTTTCGCAGAATTCTTCCTTGGCTCGTCATCGTAACGTTTTCACGAGAGACAGGATGTCGTTGTCTCTCTTCTTACTTCTGACCCCGTACTACCTTCCAGTTTCTATTGTCAAGACGCTTGAGAAGAGACAAGGAGAACGGAACGATCCGTTTTCTACCGGATTATGCAACCTTCCATTGTCGGCTTTTGCCTTCTCGCGAACACCTTACGCTCTTAGAACACGACGAAAGGAAAATATCTGCCTTATAATGCGATGATATCATTCGTTCGTAATGTTTTCCTCAAGACAGACTTGTTTCACGTCAAATTAATTACTTTTTATACTTTTTTTTTTTTTTTTTTTTTTTTTTTTTCTATAAATCTTCTATCAAGTATTACATGTATATACAATATATTTTAAAGAAAACAATATTTATTATAAATTTAAATTTTCTCGCATTATTTTCAACTATTTCTTCAGAAATACTTTACACACATACACACACACACATACACACAAAGAAAAAGAGAGAAGGAGAGAAAATTAAAGAAAAACTGGAAGTAACTAACCTTAACTTTTAAGATGAGATAAATAGAACCGAGGAGTGAGATCGATTTCATATGGAACGATCCATAAAAATCGTAAAAAATGACTTCGAAGAGATTGATAAATGAAAAAAGAAGAAGAAAACAAGAAGTTTCTTATTCTTCCTAGTTCCCAAAAGACAAAAAATTAAGAAAAAATATCCAAGAAAGGGTTATATCTGAGTTGCAAAAAAAAGAAACGATCCCTCGTTGTAATCAGTGTTTTTCTTGAAGAAAGAAAGCAAGCAAGCAAGCTTTATATCCCGATCGAAAGAACGTTTATTACCGTATCGGTTCCGCGACTCGTCTTTTCCTCTTCGAAAGAGTAAGCAGCTTCTTCCTCTCTCGTTGATCTTCTCCGGTTAACTCGCGTCTTATAGAACTGGGCAGCAGGAAGACAGGGACTCACTCGGACTCACCTGAAATTAGAAAATATAACGAGGCTTAGAGAGAGAAAGAGAGAGAGAAAGAGAAAGAGAGAGAGAGAGAGAAAGAGAGAAGGTAGTGCACATCGCAATGCTTTGCTACGATGCGCCTTCGATGTAACTTTGCTTCGCTTCGCGAGAAGATCGTAAATTTACCTCGTTTACCTTGCTCGGATAAGATATGGGTCGGGGTTCGCGAGAAGACATGTGTGCACGTGGAAAGGGTGTCGTAAAATATTTTCTTTTGCTTTTTCTATGTACATACATGTACGCGTTTATATGTCCTTTAAGTGAACTTTTAAGTTCGTGTGTATCTGAATGTAAATATACATGTGGAATACGGCGACTTTGGTATCCGGAATATGTTACACTACAGCGTAAAACGTGCCTCTTTTAGAATATGTGGGGAGAGAGGGGGGAGAGAAAGAGAGAGAGAGAGAGGGAGAGAGAGGGAGAGAGAGAGGGTAAGTGAGAGGATTGCGGAAAGGTGCCAACACGAGATGCATAATTACACTTATATCATACACTTAACCTAGGTAATATATAGTATAATTTAAATACCACGCCGGAAGAAATTTTCTTTTCCTACATAGTAATTATAAAGAAAGTCGTCTTCTGATTATACATATTTTATTCTATCGGAAATAGGATTTTTCTTTTTATTTCATGTCATCATTCTATAAAAATATCTTTTACCTATGATATGCTAATCATTAAATTGTTTTTCTATCAAGCGTGATAACGATGAAATATGATCGACGGTAAAATTTGTTGAATGATATTTTATCTTTTATTATGAAAGAAGATCGAGAAAAACATTTCATCTATCTTACTAACATAAAATCGTCTTTGATTTCAAGAATTCAAATATATCGAATCGAAATATTTAATTAATCGTGCAAGAGGTTAACGATGCAATTTTGTTCTTACCGATCTTTGTGTTAATTTATGCAGAATGAGTATTATAGCAGTAAAACGGATTCAGAGAAGTATAGTCGATAAATTAGCTAAGAGAGACGCACTTTAAGTCGGCACTGATTGCGAGACTACCATGTGTAACGTCATATTAAGATAAGAAGAAATGACTTCTCATTTTGCTGTGTGCGCCTATGCCGTACTGACTCGTTATCGTCCCTGAAATGACTTCTTTAATATGGTTAACAAAGCTGTAATATGACCTGGTTCTATCGTGCGACAAATTGCATAACGTCATCGAATTAACGTTTTGTCTAGCCAAGCAAAAATATAAAGTGGGTTGGGAAGAGATTAACATTTTTCTGAGCTCATATCTATTAGGTATATCAAATATGTCTGATAGTTTTAATATTTTTTAAAAAGATTAATAAACGTGTAAATATTATTTATATTCTTAAATGACTATGCCATTTATTCAAATAATGATATTTCTATATTATCTCATTCTTAATTATCAAAATAATCTTTGGACTATGTCCAAAAAAACGAAATCTCTGAAGATTATTGAGGACAATGTCTTCATAGTTTCAGACACTCACTTAAATGTCATTAGTCACCTAAGCAAAGTTCGACAAGACTCTTGTCATTATCTTACTTTAAATATTATATATATGTACATATCTTCTATCTGGTATTTCTTGAATTGCTTATTTTTGTATTTTCAGTTGTATATTCGAGCCTTTGAGAGTTCCTAAGTTTTTTTGTAGATGAACATGACTAATGGGTATATGTATTTAAATATTTATCAATCTATTCAATTGATTAATATTGTTACTATCTTTTAAATGTATAAACCACTTTTGCATGAATAAAATAATGTTTATGTTATACAATGAATTGTATCGATTTTCTTAATATGTATTCCAATATAATTTTCTTTGGAAAACTCAACAATCTCTTTTCAACCTATACATACATACATACATACATACATACATATTTAACACACAATATGCATACATGTATGTGTGCGTGTAACATCATAATAAGATAGAAAATTAGAGATGAAGAAAAGGTAAAGAAGAAAAATAAAAGATATAAGAAATTGAAAAGGTAAAAGAAAGGAAACTAGGAAACGTTTGGTGCTGTGTTTTCTGCGAAAAAGCTAGACTTTATACATAGGAGGAATAGAAGAAGAGGCCCGTCGTGTCGCGAAATAACAAAGAGCCGGTGGTACGATGCGCCAAGAGAGTGCAAGAAGAAAGTGCGTTCACCTCTACTAGCATCCTTTACAGCCTTAGCTCGAACGCTAACCTTCTCGAGCTTTTCTATCCTCGGAAGGTAGCAGCTAGGGCCTTCTATCTCGAGCAAGGAGCACACTTACGCACTTACGGCCTTACGCGTTAATGCCGTAACGATCGTGAACCAGCCTCAGCTAGCCTGACTGCGGCTTGCTACCGTGACTGGCTGCTGTAGCTGCTGTTGCTGTTGTTGCTACTGCCATCAGTCAACGTACTTTTCCTTTTATGCTATCGACCGCATTAAGAAAGTCCAATGAATTTATTATTTTACGATGATGGATGTATTAATATTGATTTACGATTTTTATCATATAAAAAAGATGTTAAATTAGTATATGCGTAATCTATATAAAACTCTATAACATTGTGTAACATTGAAGTAATGTTTATGTACGTAGGTATATATATATGTCTGTATTTTTTCAGTTTTGCTTCATTTTCTTATTCTTTTATATAAAACTAATCGTTTATTTATATCCAAAAATTAATGTTCGCTTAATAAATATGTTATAAGTTTCGTATTATATAATTTTGTTTTTTTTTTTTTTTTTAAACACGGAAAAAGTACGCTTTACAGTAATAACGTGTTTACTGTATAAAATAAAAATTTTCTATTCAAAGTAAAGATAACAATTGTATTATATATAATATTAAACATATTGTATAATATTATATATTACGTTAGAATTATGTGATTTTTTAGGATCCTGGAATAATAATCTTTAAAAAAAAAAAAAAAAAAAAAAAATCTATAAAAAAATCATTATAGAGAAATCTAATTGTAAGACAAAAAAGAAATAGAAATGACCTTTTCTCTATATTCAAACTTATCGAAATAGTATGTACGTATGTGAGTAAGCGGTCACCTTTTGTAAATGACCGACATTTTTTAAAGACGTTTTCGAGGTCGTTTTGGAGGGCACATTCTTTGAGAGGGCGGACGTCTACCCCGAAGAAAAGAATGTTCTCAAATGATCGAAGGAGCCTAACAGGTATGCGAGGATCGGAAAAAGGAGACCCGTCTACGCCCACTGGAAATTTTACACTACGTCATCCGTCCGAGAACGACCTCGTCCTACAAGCTGTACTAAACTCTCTTTTACGATGTATACACACACATACATATTCATACACGATATAAGACAGATAAATATACAAGAAAATGATTGACTTTGAAAATGAAAACATTACGAAGTTCTATGGAATTAAAAAAAATTTTACTGTACAAGATTGTTTTCGTTGTAAGGATACAACGCATATATTAAAGTTAGATATTAGATCAATAAGGTATATATATATATATGAATATATATATACACATATATGTACATAAGAATCATTCGTAGATCGCATTAACTTTTAGTATTTTAACAAATTTTACTACTAAAAATTATTTAATGAATGATTAATTTGATATTTTATATTTAATATAAAAATGTTTTTAATAATTAGATTTAATACTACTAAGCTATTAAAATATTTATGGCGATTGAATAATAAATAATGTACAACACACACACACACACGTGTGCATGCGCGTTATTTTACTAATTTTCTTTAATTTTTGTTTTACGCAGTTAATCGATTTAGGAAATGAGTGATTTATATATACTGGATTATGTAACTGTTTATATATCAAAAATTAACATTGCAAATATTTTTTCTTATTTTGTAGAATTTACGTAGCACGTTTTCCAAGAACGACTTCTTCGATACAAATTTTAATAATAAATAATTAATGATTTATTGAAAAAAAAAAATTGATATTTATCTTGTAATCATTTTTTTCTTGTTCCATATATTATGAATTTTTTTCTTTTAAATATCTTCGATAGATTAATTTTACATGATATAATCATTCCGTATAAGATATCGCGCAATTTAATTCTCGTAGGTGGATGTGTCGCCGGACGATGTAATTTGCTAGAAGTAGTGCGTATGATCGAGGAGAAAAGAACGGACGCGTTTAATTGCTATGACAACCCACGCCTGTTCATTTACATTTTCGTCACGATTATTGTTAAAAAATTCAAACTCCTTTCACGGAAATTTTATTTTCTACATGACGTCTCTAGATTATTATACATACATATATCGAGATAATACGTTGCATATATAATTACTATACATATTTTATAATTAATAGCAATATCAAGTATGGTATCGACTTTATGTACGAAATTATATATATTGCTCTCTTATTTTGACCTATTTTATTTTATCTATAATTATAGTTGTAAAATTATGTGTATAATTGTGTGTGAAAAAAAATAAAAAGGAAAAAACTGATAGAATATTTTTTAATTGATCGCTAATCAACAATTTTATTTTTTATTTTTTTCTATCCACTATTTATTGGATTGGCGTAGAAGTAGAGATAGACTTTATCGAGAGATGCTTGGAATGAACCCCTTTGTTCATTTTCTTAATAAAATCTATTCACTATACCAAAGTATTTATTAATAATAATGTATTGGATTGGCAATTAAACGATTTTGAATTTTAAATAAGAAGGAAAATTCAAAATTTTTACTTGAAAACATAATTTTATTAAATTAGGTATTGTCCTTTATTGTCGATGACCTTTTGTCATTTTTCAGGCAATATTTTCTTCAGTTTATAAAACTTCTGATTTTTGTCTGCAAAAAACTAAATTAAATGAGAGTTTACATCATCAGCGTCATTAAAAATTTTATCATTTAAAAAGTTCTGCATGAAACAAAATAAATCAAAATCTGAAGGCGCAAGGTCAGGGCTATATGGTGAATGTGACAACACATCCCAACCTAGCTCCAATAATTTTTGGCGAGTGACCAAAGATGTGTGGAGCTTTGCATTGTCATGTTGTAAAACAATACTCTTAAGATTTGCCAATTCTGACCGCTTTTCTTGAACTGTATCGGTCAGTTTGGTAAGTTGTTGAACATAGACATTTGAATTAACCGTTTGGTTTTTTGATAAAAGTTCAAAGTGCAGAATTCCTTTATAATCCTACCAAACTGACATAATCTTTTTTTAGTAAATTTCAATTTTGTTTCAATGCTGTTTGGGCTGGTTCATCTTGCTTCTTTTTCGATTAACGCTGTTGTAAACTATCCACTTTTCATCATCAGTAATCAGTCGTTTCAGAAGCAAATCGCAGTTGCTAATGCGTTGCGTCAAATGAATTTCCTTAAGCTAATGAGGGACTCATACATCGAGTTTCTTAACATAGCCAAGCTGTTTTAATTTTTTTTTGAATGCATGTATACGATACATTGTGCTTCTCTGCAATCTCATGTGCTATGACGATCTGAATCGATTATAGTCTTGATATGGCTCTCATCAACTTTGGACAGCCATATCGTTGCGCATTTTTGAGTGAAAAATCATCAGAACGAAATATAACAAACCAATTTTGTCACTACGTTTCTTTCAAGACTTCATTCTTAGATACGGCACATAACTTCTTGTATACTTACAATGCGTTTCTGTCTTTTTAAAAATAATACAATAAAATATGTTTGAAATGCGCGTTTTGTTCTTCCATTTTTAAATTGGGATAAAAACGAAATTAAATAACTAATTGATACAATTTTCTTACTAATTAAAGTTAAAAAAAAAACAAATAACAAGAAAATAATATAGATTAGGTGTTTTGAACTCCTGAAAAAACAAAAGAATATGCTAAAATCGTCTATCGATAAAATCCGCAATCACTTAGTTGCCAACTCAATACATTATACTTAAAAAATATTTTGGTATAGTGAATTATTAAGAAAATTAACAAAGGGTTTTTTTAAGAAAATGAACAAAGGAGTTCATTCCAGTATCTCTCGATAGAGTCTATCTCTACTTCTACGATCCATTATCTTCTTCAGGTAGAAGGACAGAGAAAGAGAAAGAGAGATAGATAGACAGAGAGAGAGAGAGAGAGAGAGAGGGAGAGAGAAAGAGAAAGAACCCAGAACGATAATACATTTTAAAAAGAAAAACAGGTACCACTTATAATCTCGTACAAAGCACGAAGGAAGTATTACAAAGGACGATGAAAATAGCGGGAAATAAAGTGCAGTAAATGAAGGAAGATCTTTCTCCCTCTCTCTCTTTTTCTGGAGGATCCGTAAAGAGGAAGGACCTGTCTCTCGATATATCGAGCAAACCAAAGAGGAAATGATTCTCTCAAAAGATTTCTCCAGCTTCTTTCATAAGATTTACAGGAGAGCCTATAGTTTTCTTTATCTCTCTTTCTTTTTTTTTCCATTGACTATACATATGAAAAGAGTATGAAGACCAGAAGCTTCTTTGTCAAAAAGAAAGAAGAGAATTCTTTAAAAAGATGAAGATCCTTTCGAAATGTATAGAATAGAATGGAGAAGAAGAGTAAGAAGAAGGCTAGTTTCAACGTCGTACTATTGCCCTGACATGGACGAAAAGATGTAAGAAAAACAAAAATAAAAGGAAAGTAAAAAAAGAAAAAATATAAAAATAAAATGAAACTAAAAATGTTCTGCTAAAAGAGAACAGTAATAATAAACAGAAGTTTATTGAATCAACATTTTAAAATAGAATTAAACGAAAAACTGATTTGACAATTAAAAAAGAATGATACTGTTTGATTAAAATAAAAAATAGAAAAAAAATAAAAAAAAATAAAAAAAGAGAAAACTACAAAAAAAGAACAAAGACAGACCGCCGAAATATTTGAAATTTCAAGACAGCTCTTTTGAAGAAGACGTCAGAATCGATTTGAGAAAGCTTTTGAAAGTCGTATCAGACGTTTCGTCTTCCATGAAAATGCTCTATTACTGTTGCTGATGCTGATGCTGATGCTGATGCTGCTAAGAAGCGCTCTCTAACAATCCGTGAACGTATGCGCGTAACGCGGGCGCGCGCGTGAACTACTGTACGGGCTGGAATAAAGGGAATGAAAATAGCTATGGACCGCCTATTTCCGTCGCATGACCCATCGTCCGCCGAAAACGTTTCTACTTTTGAACATCCGCCATCCGTTTTCGAGTTCCACAGAGGAAGAACGCATAGTACACGTAGGTATATACACGTAGATATTTACGTATACAAAAACACGGAGATCAAAGTAGGATGAATTTTAATAATAATTAACCATAATTATCGAGTACAATAACGATTAATTAATTAATATAACTTAATAATTGTATTTTTTTAAATAGATCAATATCATTTTCGTATGAAATAATTTATAATTTATAATCAATTATGCGATCTTTTACATTTAATATTTGAATAAATATTTAGTTAAAATTAATATATATATATATACGATCATTCAATTTTCTTTAATTAATGAAATTAATTTCTGTTTTAATTAGAAAAAGTTTCTAATAGTTAGCCTGTAGAGCATTTGTTAATCGTTTTCAAGTTCCACTGAGAAAAGAAATACATCTACGAGAGTCACTTCTTTTATTCCCTTATATCTTCTTTTAGTTCTCTTTTTTCCTTCCTTTCATTCTTCCATTCCATGGAAACTTCCCTTCCCGGAGTGAAACCAGAAGTCCGTTCCGGTTTCGCTCGATTCCAGCCGAAGATGACGACGACGACTATGACTACGACTACTACGACGAAGGGGACGTTTACGTCGAGGTTCTAAGCGTAGAAATCCGTATTAGGAGAAAATCCAGTAATCACGTCAGGCGCACATATAAGGCGTCGATTCTTAGCTAGTTGGGTCGACGCACTACACAACGACGATGGCGATGATGATGATGACGAGGAGGAGGAAGAACTATCGAAGTTCTTTTATTTCCAGATCTTAGAAAAATTACTGTAACGAAAGATAGACGAATAAACAAAAAGAAAAGGAAAAGGAAGGTGGGAAAGATGAGAAGGGAGAGAAGGAGAAGAGATTAAGATATAAAAAGGAAAGAAAAAAAAATGGTGCAGGAAGGATAATCCTTCCAGTTCCATATTCTAGGTAGATGAGAAAGATAGATAGATAGAAAGAGAGAGAGAGAGAGAGAGAGAGAGAGAGAAAGAGGGAGAGAGAGAGAAGGACATGGTAAAGACGGTCGGACATCGATATATCGGGTGAAAGTCCTAAAGCCTACGACCGGTTACTCCGAAACCCGTTGCAGGTGCATGCATGCATCAGCAGATCGGGAAGAAGGTCACGAACGGGTGCATTCCCTGAGTCGTTTCGTCCTCCGGTTCCTTTCTCTCTCTCTCTCTCTCTCTCTCTCTCTCTCTCTCTCTCTCTCTCTCTCTCTCTCTCTTTCCTTGTCTCTCTCTCTCTCTTTCACTCCCTTTCTTTCTCTATCTCTCTGTTTCTTGCACAAGGTCGTTCGTACGATAAATCGACGAAACTCTATTACGATGCGACTTGACGAAATTGATAGAGTGAGTGGGTGAGCGGGTAAGTGAAAGAGAAAGAGAGAGGGAGCGGGAAAGAGGGGGAGAGAGAAAGAGAGAGAGGGAAAGAGGGATAGAGAGAGAGGGATAGAGAGAGAGGGAAAGAGGGAGAGAAGGGAGGAAGAGGGAGAGGGAGAGGGAGAGGGAGAGAGAGAGAGAGAAGCAAGAATAAAATGTGTGGGAGAGAAATGACGTTAATAACGTGGCTATTATAAGAATGAACAATTGCAAAGCATAACTGTTACACCTGTGGTCTTTCGGTGGAATATTCGCTTCAAGAAATAACTCTATTATGTGTACATTATATATATAATATACACATAATATATATATATATATATATATATATATATATATATATTTATTCATTTGTATGAAAATCGATAGGAGTATACTGTTTTATATATCATTTCTTGCTTTAATCTCACTCTGTATCGTTTCTCACGGATCGGCCATTAGGCGTTTTATTACGTCACGCTCTATCTCTCGGTAGCTTCCAGCTCTCTTTCCGTTCACATTCGCGATCCCCGTGTTACACAAGGCCCTTCTTTCTTTTTATGTAATGTGAAGGAAGAACTCGATAGATATACCTATTAGACTGATCAATCCTCCCTCTTTGATTCGGAATGATTTATCGAATACCTCTTTTGGTTTCGATATTCACCTTTTCCTTTTCTCGATAAATACCAAGGAAATACTTCGAGTAATCATATGGAAGTTGACAGATTCGTGAAGAGTTAGAGAAGACATTTAACTTTTCAAGCACATTTGCTTTAAGTCCATGATACTTAAGATATACGACTTCGCTCAAGTGTTTTTCAGTTGGATCAAGTCCTCAAAACAGTATTGAGTTGTTTGGAAAATTCGTCGAGTTGTTTTGAAAAAAAAAAAAAGAAAAGGGAAAACAGAAAAAAAGAAATACAAATAAATACTGAAATAGGTAGTTACAATACTAATAATTATAATTTCTAGTTTTATGGGGGAGAGAAAAAAAGAATTATTGTAAAAATAATTGATAAAATAATGAAGTTAAAGAAAAAGGAAAAAAAAAAGATAATTTAGATCTTGAAGGTTTTATTAAATTGTTATCTTTTCCAATCGAAGAATTAAACGGGCATCATACTCATCATCCTTCATCGACGTTGTCGTTGTTGTCCTGTTGTGTGTCGTGGGGTTCGATGATCGACGGATAAAATGACAAGTTCGACGAGTTTAACGAGATCTGCAAAGTCGTGACTTTTCCATGAATCGTGCAACGGCAAAATACGCTACCGTTAACTTTTGCGATTTTACTTAATCTCATTATTTCGTATTTTCCATTGACAGCGTGTAGCATCACGCTATCTTACTCTCTTACTCTTCTACAAGGCCACGACTGGCTACAGCCAATAAACGTGATTTTACGATTATCTTTAGCGATGCCATGGCTCCCCTTCGTCGTCGTTCTCGTCGTCATCGTCGTCGTCATGGTTATTCCTTTCGTATCGTTACGGCTCTTTAAGGCCATTAGAAGGAGGAGTACAACTCGAACGATCTTTGCGAGAACGTGTACGATCTTTGCGAGAAATCGAAGGGGGATTCGCTTGCTCGGCCATCCGTGGACGCGTCTTCACCACCAAAAAAATGATATTGCATCTTCGAGATAATATACCGAGCATTCGATCCTTCTCTTTACGTTTCTACCTTTTTCCTCTTAGTTTTTGTTATTTATTTATTTATTTATTCTTTTTTCTTTTATTATTATTTATCCTTTTCGAGCTATTTCTTCGAACGTGTTTACGAAGTAAGAAGAAACGTTCTAAGAGGAAAAACAAGTCGTAACATTCCAACGTGCCTTTCTATGATTCATATATCGAGATATAAATGCGCCTATATTTATCAATGAAAAATCTTTTACTTGAAAAATAAAATGTTACTACATCGAATTTTATTCTATACGTTCCATAAAAAATGTATAAAATATCGAATTTGTAAAATAATATCAGATAAACAATGTGCTTTTTATTTAAAAAAAGAAAAAAAAAGAAAGAAAGAAACAAGAGAAAAAATAAAAGAAAAAACATAGGGATAACATAGGATAATTATGATTAAAAAAATGAAAAGAAAAAGAAAGAAAGAAGAATAAATAAAATAAAAAAAAAAAAAAAAAAAAAAGAAAAAAGAAAAGAAATATTTCTATTGTATTTCGTACAGGAAGAGATGTTATAAGAGAAATATCAATATCATAGAAATAAAACAAAAAATTAAATTTATAAATTGATTATTTCAGACGATCGAAATAATTAATCGTCAAATAGAAACGTGTTGGAGTTTGTTCTTTTACATAGATATGTATGCACGACGCTAAAGTTGATCTTGTTGCGTGACACGCAACGTAGAATGGCTCACGTTCGTAAGTAGAGATATGTAAACCCACGTAAAATCAAAGATCGAGAGGAGCGAAAGGGAGAACTATAGGAGGGAACATGCCAGCCGCTTTACATCGGCTACCACCGTTTACAAATACTTTTATGATTTATCGCCGTCCTTGCTGTATAGAAGAAATTCCTTCAGCAATTCTTTTCTTCCTCCTTTTCCCGCTCCCTCTCTCTTTAGCTATATATATATATATATATATATATATATATATATATATATATATATATATTTGTATATCTTTTTCATACACACAAACTCTTATATCCTTTCTTTTTTCCCTCTTTCTTACCATCGATGCACGCACTCGCGTTGCCGCCATTCTGCCGTTTCTTCGTTCGACTTCTATCTCTCTTTCTCTTTATCTTTTATACAGAGTCTTAGACTGGTCCAGCTAGTTTTGCACCAACACACTTATTTATATGCCTATCATGCTCGCTTATCCCGCTTACAATTCGCTCGATATATACCGTGCGTGAAGTACTAGTTAGTAATAATTATCGGGCTCGTTAATTGACGATCAACTAAAGAGAGAAAAAGAAGGAGAGAGAGAGAGAGAGAGAGAGAGAGAGAGAGAGAGAGAGAGAAAGAGAGGAAGAGAGAGAGAGAGAGAGAGAGAGAGGAAGAGTAAAGAGAACTCATCTTTAAGTACTAGATAAGGATACGATCCTAAAAATCGTAGCGAAAAGGAAAGGTTTAAAATTAGTCCAGAGAAAAATGTTACAGGTTCGTGCGTGTATGAATGTGTGTATACGTGTGTACGTGTGTGTTGATAATTCCTACGAGGTTCGATCTCGTTGATTCTCTCGGATACTTTACTCTCTTTCCTTTTTTATCTTTTCTACTCTCCGTTACGTTCTCCGCGTTCGTACGCACGCGATCACGCAAAGAAAAGGGAGAGAAAGAAAAAAAAGGGGGAAGGTTCAGGAGGTCCAGTAAAAAGAACCAAGTTCAGGGGTCTGGATCGTTTTGAGGACAAGTTCAAGGCCAGTTGCATCTTGCTTTGATGTCAACTGTTCCGTTTTGGTTTTCTTTCCTTTTTTTTCGATCCTTTCAACGACGAGCATAGAAATCAAACATTCTTTTATTTCTTTTTGGGAGGGAGGAAGGAGAGAAACATATAAATCTAACAATTAATATTATAGAACTTCGAAATTATATACGTATATAAAAAAAATGTTTAATCGATTATTTATAATAAACTTAAAATGATATTCAAGTTAATTTCATTATGTTTAAAATTTAATTTTTAATTTAATCGAAATGCACCACGGAGATATTTATAAAGTGAATCAAAAAAAAAAATAAACAAGTAAATAAATAAATAAATAAATATGTACGAAAATTTGTATAAAATCGTACGAAAGAATGCGACAACGTAAAGATAAACGCGAGATGCACGCGGATGGTACGGTTCGAAAAGAGAGGAGGAGCAAATGACCTTACCGTGTCGTTCGTTCGCTCACGCGCGACCTTTAACTTTCGAAGGTCGACGCTCCGACCTCGCCTTCCTTCGTCCTTTCCCTTTTTTCTCCCTCCCTCTTCCCCTTCTCTCTCTCTCTCTCTCTCTCTCTCTCTCTCTCTCTCTCTCTCTCTCTCTCTCTTACGCCCTCATATTCATAAACGCACGCTTTATGAATATACATACACATATGCGCCTTCCAAGATTTATACGGCGTAACGACTACGACACGTATAGCGTAATACCAAGATTATCTATGATAGTTTCTAGAGTCAATGACATTACCACTGTGTACAAAAGAAAAAAAGAAAAAGAGAGAAAAGAGAGAAAAAAGAAAAGAAAAGAAGAAAAAGAAAATACACGAATGGATTCGTTCGATAATAATTTGAACGTTTCAAGCGAAAGTTATGAACGTCGAGGACGTTGGCATGATAATAGTAATGACGATTATGGTATAACAATAATGACGATAATAATATCCCTGGAAGAGTACAACTGTACAGGGTGTTTTAAAATTATAATTACATCGAGAATTATGAAAATGGCCTGAATGCATTTTTAATTCTAGAAATATTACTGATTTATTACATACTTATTTTATATTATACTGATATATTTTAGTTTTCATTGCTATTGGAAGATCTATGACTTTAACTAATTTTAACAATACGTATATATACATACATATATACATATATACATACATTATGTATATATATATATATATATATATATATATATATATGTACGTATATATGTTATAAACATAAGCTCGAATTCGAATTAATAATAAACTATTAAGAAAAAAAATTCTCGACGATATCGATATATGTTATCCATATTACATTATAATTTGTATTTTTCAATTAAATTTGTAGTTACGATTTTAGGACACCCTATACATACGTAATTCTCGTACGGGGTTGTCTCTTTGGCACGAGCTATGAGAAGAGGCACGAAGATCGTGACTATCGTCGCGAGATCGTCGCCGCCGATCCGTGCGATTAGCCTCTCGACAAATGCTCGCGCGATTGCAAAAGGAATTTCTGCTCTGAGGGGATACTTTTATCTCTCTCTCTCTCCCTCTCTCCCTCTCTCTTTCTTTCTTTCTCTATCTCTATTTCTCTCTTTCTCTCATTCTTTCTTTCATTCTTTTCTACGAACACACCCAAGTTAAACTCTTGCCGGTGGTTACACACGTCGACGTGAAAATTTTTTTTATTTTTTGTTTTATTTTTGTTGGACTTCGTTCAAAGACGTTTAACTTCTCTCTTTAATGATTTTTAACTTAACTCATCATTTTTCTTTTCGTGCCGATATACACGCGAGACCTTTCGACCGGTATGTATTTTTTTTTTTCTTCTACGGCTTGAAAGTTCACAACGGTGCACACTTACGCAAATCCCATGTCTCTCTCGTACGTCAAAATAATAATTGCGAATATACATTGGACCTGGTTAAGAAGGATTTGTAGGAATATTAGAAAATATGCGATTTCATTCGATATCCTTCTTAATGCCTTAAGTCACGTTATCGAAGGTTATTCGTTTGTACTCAGTGAGAAAAAAATAATAATAAAAATAATAATAATAATAATAAAAAAAAAAAGAAAAAGAAAAATAATAATAATAGTAAATAATATAATATGTGATGTTTCCATTACATTAAAAATAAGCTTTTCAAGGAATGTTTCTTTAAACATTTTCTCTTTTTTTTTTGATTTTACAATCAATTAAAAATACTTTCGAGGACTTACGAAACGACACTTTACGCTTATACGAAAAAGAAAAATATAATAAAAAAAGAACAAAAAAGAAGAAAAAAAAAAAAAAAAAAAAAAAAAATCGATCCGAAAAATAACAAATATCTCCTTAGGGTAGTACTTATGCACCCTACTTAAGAAGTTACTCTACTTACGATTAAATGAAATAATAAAAATACAGAAAGTTAAGGTAAGCGGAACGAAACGGATTCCGGGTCGTAAAACTCGCTTGAACTTTACTTTAAAACGTCCGAAGACTAAAGAGAGTGAATGTAAGAAATACGAGAGAAAGAAAGAGAGAGATAAAAAGACTAGAAGAGAAGAAAATGTGGAAGAGATAGAAAGAGACGGTTATAGGAGTGGCGCTAGCCGTTCTCTCTCTCTCTCTCTCTTTCTCTTTTGAGAGGAAACGCAAGGACGCTCAGTGGAGTATCGCACACGCGTAAGCGCATGTGCAACGAGAGCCGATCATTATGCCAACTTATCTAAGCTCCCTTCAAACTCCTCCTACATTTTACCTTTTACGATTAGCATTGCCCGTTCATTAAATGATATTCGTCGTTATTACGCGACACGATAGAGACCACGAGTTACCAACGATTATTTATGCAAAAGGGTAGAACGTTCGTTCTTGTTGCTTGCACGAGAATCGTTGGAATGCGACGATTGGTATTAAAGATCGTCGATGAGCTCAACGCGAAGGAATCCGTTTTCTCAGTGTACGTGCTCGATAGCGACTTATATGAGATGTATGAATTATTCGTGATCTTTCTTTTATATCTTCTCTTTTTCTTTTTCTTTATCTTTTTTCTTTTTTTTTTTTTTTCTTTGTTATGTTCGAACTATCGAAAGGATTAGACAATCGTTCGAATTCTACGTCAATTATTTCCAAAATGATTATTACTATTATATGTTGTAAATATTGTAAAAAAGAAATGATACAGAAAAAGAAAAGAATTAATTTCATATATTATTTCCAAGAATAAAGTAAAAGAAAATAATAAATATATAGTTATGTAATACACATACACACAAACATACACACGAAATAATTCTTTTCTCTTTTTTTACTATATATATAGATTAGAACACATTGGGTGTTAGTTTACTTTTTATGAATGAATTTTGATTTGTGTTTCCAAAAGAATTATATACGATAGTTATTATTATAGTTATATTACTTATATCGATATAAGTATAACTTATATATTTACAAAATATGAAAAACTTTGTATACGGAGTAACAAAAAAATACAGATATACGTGTGAATTGAAATCTATAATATAAAGAATTAATTACTTATAACTAAATTTATTGTCGTATGTACAGCAAAATTATGTACTAAAGTTGTAGTATTACTTGTATTAGTATAATTTATATATTTAAAAAAAACGTAAGAAAAAACTTGAGATATAAAGTAACAATTATATTTTGTGATGATAAAATGAAATAAAACTCCCCAAAAAATGACTTCAAAGTTAAATGATCTTATATAAGATTAATAAGATTGAATTTATTAAGAAAACAAGACACGAAGGGATATATAATGTACATCCTTGGAATGAAAGAATCGTTATTAAAGTAATAGAAAAGAACGCATGCCAACACCGTCAGTCGCGTCAGAATCACGATCGTGACTATTTTCGCAAGAGTCGATCGGTACTTAATAAAAAAGTGTTCAACTGCCGTTCACATTCGCATTCTCTCTGGCGAATGTGCAGCATAATATGATGATTATGCTCGCGCACAGGACGGCGCCAAACGGCGCTCGAAGGACATGACTACTGGTTTACACCGAGGGTTTCTCTCTCTCTCTCTCTCTCTCTCTCTTTCTCTCGGTATGTACGTGCATGCACGTGTATACGTGTATGCACGAAGGACAATTTTACGATAGGAAAAACACAAGTATCTTTTCAAAAGTTTCTTCATAAAACTATTACTATACTCCAATAATATGTTAGTGATCATTTTGTTTCGTGGGAAATGTTCAATCATTCTGGCCAACGACGACGACGACGACGATCAAGAAGAACGATATAATCAAACGGCATTGTCGAGATTGCTGCATTTAAGATAACCCCGAGACCGATCTCGATCATTTCTCGATCTTGTTTTCTTTGCGTTCCTAACCAACGTGATACTCTAGATATCGAAAGCTTCTCCATATGTTACGCAATTTATCGATTTGTAACTCATCTCGGGTCAAATAAATGATATAGATTCTAATATACTTTTATATATACACACATACACACATTATATATAATTATTAAGTTTTCTTTATAGTTCATCTTTCGAGGACAATTAAGAGTATCTATCTCATTATTTGTCTCCTTATTTTAACGGGGTCAAATGCAATATAAAAATCGATTCTATTCTACTATTTCCTATTTTGGTTAAGAGTTATGGGGGAGTTGGTATCTCGTTCTTGAACAAATGATCTTATTTCTTTTTCTCTTTTTCTCTTTCGTACTCAGTTATTCTCTCTCTCCTTCTCTCGCTCTCTCTTTCTTTCTCTCGATGCGAGAAGCATTAGAAATGACATCTTGCGAAGTATTACTTGGAACTTATGTATATAAGAGCGAGTATTGAACCAATAGTATCAAAGGAATTCGCGCTAATAACTCAAAGTCTAAGCTTCGACTGAAACAATTAGCATTCCTTGGCAGTTGACCATTACGATAATTGAATTCAATTGTTAGTCTAGTTTGCTATAGTACCGAGCTTCATGTACGTACAACGTAAAGTAATCACGTAGGTAGGAAAATATAATCATCAGAAAAATAATTGGTCATGTTCTGAAGTTTCTTGCGTAATAGAATTATTACAAATGATATTAAATGTCTTTCAAAGTTTTTCATTGTTTCAATTATAATAATATAGATATATAGCTACATGCGTTATCTCTCTTATTTTCTCGTACAATATTTTTTCGTATTTAATCACTTTAACGTCATGTAAATTATTTTCTTCATTAAACATGTCAATTAGATTATTAACGTTATCCTTTATGTCTAATAAAATTCATCGTTAACTAACAGAAATTGATGTTCAAATAAACAATATTGAATACTTATTTTCCTACATTTTTACGTGTATATATATATATAAACATATATGTATGTTTAGAGAGAGAGAGAGATAGATAGAGAGATAGAGAGAGAGAGAGAGAGAGAGAGAGAGAGAGAGAGAGAGAGAAGGTTAGATATCTAAAACTTCTTGGAAAAAGATCGAAGAAGAAAACTCGCGGACAAGATCGCATAGAATGCCATGTAATCCGCATTTCGCGATTCGTTGCAACGAAGACGACATCAGCCTACCATGGAATGTCACTTTGCCCGGTGTCCAGTTGCCAAGGTCCAGTTCTTCCTCGAGAATGGAGCCTTTCCTTAAAGCGCGCTTCTCAGAAAATCTACCTGGAAACCGTTACGATAATGCGGGCAGCGGCCGATGCCGTGTGTCCAGACGAACGTGATTCGTTCTTCGTGTTTCTCTCGTCCTTCTAAAAGTTCTTAGATCATTCGTCTTTTATGAATTCGTCAAAATTTGACGTCCATTATTTTTGATTTTATAATAAGAAAATCGATAGAAACTTGAAAGATTTCTTTTCTTTTCTGTTTTTTTTTTTTTTTCTTCAAAATTTTCAATCGAAATCCCGTAAATAATAATAATAACAATAACAACAACAATAACAATAATAATAATAATAATAATAATAATAATAATAATAATAATAATACGAATTTTAAAAATTTTATAACAAATCAAATAAATAATTAAATTGATGAGAACATTTGTCACATCGAGAGATATTACAAAATCTCGATATATAAGTTAAAAATGAGGTATATAGATAGACATACGCAGTTATTCTTAGTCTTGAGAGTTATTCGGACACAAGTGAAGAGCTTATACGAGACTGACGTTCAGGTAAGAAAAAAGAAGAGGAACGAGAATACGGAAAGGTCGTTCGCCGTGAAAGGGAGAGAAGGGATGGATCCTTCAATGCGTCACTCGAGATCGTAGGAGAGAGAGAGAGAGAGAGAGAGAGAGAGAGAGAGAGAGAGAGAGAGAGAGAGAGAGAGAGAGAGAGAGAGGAGGGAGAGGGAGAGAGAGAGAGAGAGATCTTCGAGAGAAGCAGGAAGCAATTTTTGCGATGGTCAAGTCTGCTCAGCAATTTATACGGACTCTCGCATTTCGATCCTGAGAAATCGTTTTCGTTTACCGAATATTTTCTTCGACCGTTGTCTTTGGTTATACATAGTTCTCAACGCTCAAAGCTGAATATTTCATATACAAATTGATAGGCCAATAGTACAATTTGTGTGAATACATTTTTTCAACAAAATAAACAGATCTATGAGAAATATTAAAAATTTCTTTTTAATTTGTAATATGATCGTCATCAAAAAAGAAAGAAAAAAAATGGAAAAAAAAGAAAGAAAAAAGAAAATGAAAAAGAAAAGAAAAAGCAAAAAAAAAAGAAAAGAAAAATAATTATATCCGTATAAATTAAACAAAAAAAAAGTGATGGATATAGTATAAAAGCTGTGTAGGAAATGGTTTAAATGTCTTAGAGAGGTATTCCCGGAGGCACGTGAGAACATAGCAATGCAAAGAGAAGAGAGACACGAGAGAAGCACGATGGCCTGGTCCGAACAGAGAAAGAGAGAGAGAGAAAGAAAGAGAGAGAGAGAGAGAGAGAGAGAGAGAGAGAGAGAGAGAGAGCCAAGCTCGGTACCATAATAGAAAAGCGTGATAATTGTAGCCACAGAAGCACGATCGACGGAATTCCACGTATTTTGGAACGACGAGCTCGAAAACGTACGTATTAAGTCGAAAAGGAGATATCGTTTTATGAAATTTTTTTTTCGTGGATGATAACTCCGAAGTTCGCTTCTCTTCAATTTCTATTCTCTCTTTCCCATAGAACTGGCAAGAAGCACACCATGAGAAAACGATTCACGTGAGTGGCGAAAGAGAAACGTAGAAACAACGCTCGTCGAAGAATAACCGCAAAAGAGTAACGGTTACGGATTATTCCCACGCAAGAGAATGAGAGCCAGTAGTCTCTTGGATTTAATTACTCGACAATCAGACGACGATGATGACGATGACGAAGACGACGATTACTAGTACTACTACTAGTAGTACTTGAACATCAAAGAACTTCATTTCCACCCAACCGAGAAGAAGAGGAATCATACCCTTTTATAACAGTGGTTTTCAAAATGATCAGAACTGATTGTTTTATCGATAATTACGAAATTATTATTCCAAATGAAAAATTTTCAAATTTTGTTTCATTTATTACATATAAAATATATAATTTAATAAAAATAATATTTAATTAGATATAAATATTTATTTTATAGATATAAAAATATATTCTTAAATTTGCGCAAATATTATTTCGAACATCTATTCCAATCTATAAAGAAGTAAAAGAGACAGCATAGTCGTGCTAATAATTACTAATAAATTAAATGAATTCAGATCAAATAAAATATTTTGCTTATTAAAAAGAAAAATAATTTATAATACACATAAGAAACGAACGATGGTATATCATTCATAAAGTTTTGAAAACCACTGATAAAAACCTATTCTTAAGATTGCTTGAATTGTATAGTTACTCGTAACGCTACATTGAGTATATCGAATAAGCGTGAAATTCGTTCGAGATATCGCATCTTCGTGTATTTTGAAAGAGAAAGAGAAAGAAAGAGAGAGAGAGAGAGAGAGAGAGAGAGAGAGAGAGAGAGAGAGAGAGCAAACGAATAAAAATTGTCGAGCTTTTAATTCTGATAATTAAAAAAATCCTCATGAATCCATGAAAGATAATAAATTCCAATACAATCATTAAGAAATCTCAACAAGGAGTTCTATTCTTTTTCTTAGAAAGTAATACTATGAGAAACTTTGAGCATTGTCACGAGCGGAAATTAATGAAACCGAAGTGGCCATCGTAATGGGTTAAAAAGAAGAGAAAAGAAGAGAAAAGAAGAGAAAAGAAGAGAAAAGAAGAGAAGAGAAGAGAAGAGAAGAGAAGAGAAGAGAAGAGAAGAGAAGAGAAGAGAAGAGAAGAGAGAAAGAAGAAGAGATTACGGATTTCGTTTCACGATGCTTGAGAGAGCGACCTAGAGTTTCGAATGGGACAAGAAAATAGAGAACAGTCGAGTAACATCATACGCACGTCGGGATATCCATGAACGGAAATACTATACTCGAGGTCGCATGCATATGTACGTAAAAAAAAGATATATATATATATATATATATATATATATATATATATATATATATATATATATAGATAGATAGATAGATAAATAGATAGTTAGATAAATAGATAGATAGATAAATAGAGAGAGAGAGAGAAAGAAAGAGAAAGAAAAAGAGAAAGAGAGAGAGGGGGGAGAGAGAGAGAGAGAGAAATGTAATAATATTCTGGATAAATATAAAATTTGAGAAATTTAATCGTAGAAATAGCGAATTTGTTCGAAAGTTTGGTCAATAAAAATATGAGACGTTAATTGGTAGCGAGCGAGCGTGAAAGTAATTGAATACGTTCTGTACTATCGTAGGACAGTGAATTAGGCGTGAGTTAAGTTTATATACATCTATATACATCTTTGCGTATATGTATATACACATGCGCGAAAGATGATTCCTCGCAAAGTAGTAGACGGCCCAATTTTCGCGCGCGAACGAGGACTCAGACTTAATTAACGAGAGTATACGGGTCTAACACGTGCTAACTTGCAGCTCACTCTGATTTCCATTCATTAGGATAATTAGTCGAGAGAGTTGGGTGCTCTAGCTACCTTTGTGTACGTTATTTTACGTGCCTACATAATAGGTATGTAGATAAGTTAATCGTTTTATTGTTCCTAGGTTAAAAATATTTTATGTTAATATTGATTCTATTACGATCCTTATTGTAATAAAATAACAATCGTCGATGAACATATAGATATTTACATCTCGAAATTAATAAGAAATAAAATAGGAAATAAAATAAATTCGAAAGTTATTCATGACTAAAATATATATATATATATTTTAAATATATAAATATATATATAATATATTTATACATATCTAATATATATAAGTATAAGTATATATGATCAACTTTTATATATTTTTAAACTTGCCACTCGCGATATGATTATTCCAATAAATTTTATAATTTAACAGATACTTATTAACGTAACTAATTATCTGTTTATATAGCGATAATAAATTGAAATGAGTAAATATATTCAATAATAATTTATGATAGAATGTTGATACGTTATCTTTCGTGTCAGTTAAAATTTATCGAAATAACGAACATCAATGTTTTATATTTTTTTTCTATGCTTCTCTCTCTCTCTCTCTCTCTCTCTCTCTCTCTCTCTCTCTCTCTCTCTGTGTGTGTCTTTCTTTCTTTCTTTATTGTTCTTTCTCGAAAATTTAAATGAGTTTATAAAGCAAGCATCTATCTCTTTAATTTTCCGAGCATACCCATATCCGTGTTCGTGGTCGGCAAGCTAATTGGACGTTTCGGTTAACGGCGAATTTAATGAATCGCTCGTGATTACCGCGGCGTAAACAAAAGCCAGCGAGGCAAAAGCACCGTCGTGCTTCCGCGCGAAAATAAAACGAAGAGTCGGAGGTTTTCTCGAGCACGAAGCCGTTTAAAGAACGTGCACGCCCGTCATCGTGAACAAATAATAAGAACGAAAAAGAACGAGGAAGAATGAGGAAAACGATGAAGAAAAAAGAGAGGCGTAGGTGAATGTAGCAACTGATAGGTGTCTTTAAATTTGCCGAGAGGGTTAATTAGGTTAATCAGATTAACCGGCTGATTACGATTAAATCGTCTGACTGGACGAGAGCGAGATGATGTTACATGCCGTAGCGTCGAAGCGAAAGTCCGATACTCAGAAAGAGAAAGATTTTCATTTATGTTTATCGAGAAAGTTGATTGTACAAAAGAAAACAAAAAGAAGAAAAAATAACAATGTGAAAATATGATACGAGCGCGAATTTCAGCTAATTAAAAGATATGATTGATTACAAAAAAGAAAAAAAAACAAAGATTAGAGCTCTTAATATTCTATTGACAAAATTTTTTAATCAAAATTATATATATAAATTGAAAGTTATTATTACATTACTTATATTATTAGTATAAGTATACTATAAAGATATACTATAAACTTTATACTTAAGAAAAAATTTTACTATTGTATCCGAATATAAAATGATTAACAACTTAAAAAATATATATAATTATCAAATGTGTAACTTTTCAAAGTTACACTGTTAACTAAAAAAAAAAAAAAATATCGACTTCGTTGATAATACTCATCTATATGGAAATGATCATCAGAATAAAGTCTTCTCTATATTGCATATGATTGTGAATCGTATTAAAAGCAAATCAAATGAAATACATTTATCATAGTCAACAAACACGTGAACACGTACTTACATACTTATGTACATATATGCCTGTAGAGATATTTAGTACGTTTTTTCTTAAATGATTTCTACACGCAAATCGTTCATCCTTTTTAAATGATTGTCTTAAGAGAAAGCTAAAACGTCATACGACGGAAATGGAAGGCGTTTCCCGTGATTTCAGGTGAAATTTCTGCGAGAATTCACAAGATATCGTTACGATCTCTCGTCTTCATCGTCGTCGTCGTTGTCGTCGTCGTCTTCGTCGTCATTGTCGTCGTCGTCGTCGTCGTCGTCATTGTCGTCGTCGTCGTCGTCGTCGTCGTCGTTGTCGTTGTCGTTGTCGTTGTCGTTGTCGTTGTCTTCTTACAAAGTCGTTTTGTCCGTTGTCTCTTCTATTAAGGCCACGATTCTCCATGTAAGTTGAAATAAAGATACGAAATTACAGTACCACAGGTACGTATGTACATACGTACATATATCGTATGTATATCTATACGACATTAAGTACTATACCTAACTATTCGTTGTCGATGATGTACGTATCCATCTACAAATTATCCTCACCGTTGGATCGTTAAGAGTAGAAACTAACAAGTTCAAGCAAAACTATCAGAGAAAACTCAGCGACTCGATTAAGCATTACAGTTTTCTACTTAACCTCAGCTAATTCCCGATAGTTCTTGTCCTCGTATTCTACTCAAACTCGATATTCCAATTCATTACTCACCTGAAACATAATAATAAAATTAAAAATGACTTACAATTCTATAAAGTATAAATAGATATATATATATATATATATATATATATATATATATATATATATATATATATATGCTATATTGTTATCGAAAAATTTTTAAACAAAGACATAATTGTAATAAATGGATTTTTAAAATAATTCTGATCTAACGTTTAACCATATCAAATGAATTATGATCTAACGAATATTTTAAATGACGATTGATTATTCTTATTGCTTTTTTTAATTTGTACTTTTGTTGAAAAAATTTTTTCATGACGTGTTATAGGCATGAAATGGAATGAATTGTTGAAGGATATGAAAAGAGCGTGGAAGTGTATAGTGGAACGAGGAAACGAAGAGTAAATCCGAGGTGTGGCCTCGGCCGTAACGTAATCGTTTGGCTTGCAGGTAAACACGTATATAAAACTCTTCTATCGATGTTATACAACGCCATTTATACGAACGATATTACAACGGCCATTCTGATGGTGCAATCGTAAAGGATTCGTCCATATCTGACGTAACGTGTCTGAACGACACTAATCATTTTCATCGACGAATACAGTTTTGTTCGCTTTTGTAAAAAGAGAGAAAGAGAGAGAGAGAGAGAGAGAGAGAGAGAGAGAGAGAGAGAGAGAGAGAGAGAAAGAGAGTAAACGTTAATGTTCTTAATTTCTCTTCGATTAAGGTTGGCTCAATACACGGACCGATTCTTCGTAATTTTCTTCGAATGTATCTGCAATCATCCAATCGAAATATCGATGAATTGCCTCGAGAGAATCGATGGGAAAGTAACCTTCGTTCGTTCGAATAATATTAGTATATCTCGATTCGTATTTAATTCCAAATATCCACATGATTTATTACTTTCTCCTTAAGTTCAAGCTGTCGAATAAATAACAAAAGAAAAAAGAAAAAAAAAAACAAACAAGACTGATTTTATTTAAGACGAGAGATGTATTTAGAAAAAAAAAATTGAAATAAAAAAGAATAGATGGAAAGATAGAAAAAAAATAGGAAATTTTTATAAGATCGCTATTAAAAAAAGAAGAGGAAAAAAGAAGAAATATTAAAAAAAATGAAAATAACAAATTTTGATAAAATGTATAATGATCTTTTATAATAAGTAATCAATCCTAAAATGGTATTAGACAAATTTAATATCTCATATATACCTATTATATTATTATTACTCGATTAATTTTCATCATGATGAGAAAAAAATATATAAAAATAACAAAAATACTTTTTTTTTTTTTTTTTTATTACTTTTCGTATGAAATTTCACTTCGATCATAATACCCTCTTTTTTTTCATAAGTTCAACAAAGCAGACAGATTTCGTAATAAAATGGAGGTCCCCATCGACGCAGGAGATGAGTCAACTCTCTCGAAACAAAGAGAAGAAGGAAGAGAAAGAGAGAAATAGGGAGGAAAAGGAAGAGGAGGATGAGAATGACAAGAAGAAGAAGAGATTAACATGGAGTCGTTCGTTCCCTTCGTAGATTCTTCAAAAGCGAAAATGCGAGGGACGACGAGACGTATGTTCGTCCTTGCAGCACCCCACGCTAGTAAGTACATATTCCTTGTTCCTTGCATCCCTCTTCTTTTGCACTTTTATGCATAGCACACTGGATTCGCAAGCACACGCAAATACTATACACAGCAACGTGCCGATGAAAACACCGAGGGCGGCTATATTGAGCATAGGGTTTTCATACGTACGTAATGCGTTCTCGCATACTTAAAAAAAAAAAGAAAAAAAAAAGAAAAAATGAACGAGGACGAAGAGATGAATCTATTGTTTCATATAAAAAAAAAAAAAAAAAAATCAAATAAACTGATAAATAATATTGCGATATTGTTAATGATTTCGAAAAAGATTGATTTCATTAATCTTTTTGTAAATAATTTTCTTTCTTTTTTTTCATATCTATACATAAAATAAATATATATATATATATATATATATATATATATATATATATATATATAATGCGAAAGTTATAGTATAAGTTTTAATTAAAAAACGAAAAAAAAAGAAAAAATAAACAAAACCTGAAAAATTTCGTATATGAACTAATTAATTCAATGATGATAAAACTGCTAATAATACTTCAAAACTACAAATATCTATACAAATGTACAGAGTTTAAAGTCAAGTGAAAAAATATATAAATTAAAATATATAATTATAAAAAAAGAAATATATATATTATAACTGGTGTTAATATATATGTAACACATACACATATACACGTGTATGTATGTATGCATATAAATGAATATTTAACTATAGTATTACATTTTTAAAAATATTTTACAAACTAATGTAATTTTAACATGTAAATTATAACACGTTCTATAGAAAAATATTATATTCAACAGATGTAAAAACATTTGGAATTTACAAGTGTTAATTGTCATGTTTGCTCTTAATTATCAGTAATACGTACGGTGATGTCTTTCCTATTAGAATCTTTCGATTTCAAAGCGACACGGAAAAGTGCGAGAATGCAAGGACGACGAGAACGTATTTTGCTGGCAATTATTTTAATTAACTTGATAAATATCACATAGTAGCGGTTAGGCGAGCACACTAAGAGATGCCATTCGGTCGTAGATCTCGACTTCGTTTTTCCTGAAAGGCACTGTACACAGCAAGTGCAAAGAACCTCACCTTTTTTTTACCTTTCCCTCCTCAAGGACGGAAAGGCGTTAACGTGAAACTCGCATTTCAGCGTTTCATATTCTCTCTCTCTCTCTCTCTCCCGCTCCCTCTATACATATAAATATATATATTTCTCTCTTTTCTTCGTCGTGGACGTTATTTATCATAAAGTTGCATACAGGTGCATTGCGGTCACTTTGCTCGCGCGTAAATCAAACACGAGACTTAATGCGTTCTCATAACGAGTGCTCTCTCTCTCTCTCTCTCTCTCTCTCTCTTTCTTTCTCTTTTTCTTTCTCTTTTTCTTTCTCTTCTTTATTCTTTTCCTAAAACTTCAACCTGAACTAAGGTAGTCAACAAAAAACGATCATTTGTCTTATCCTGTTATTTGCAGAAACTATTATGAAGCATACATTTTTCAACTCCGAATAAAAAACTCGTTCTTTATTACATGACCTCTCATCAAAATGACTAATCATCAGGATTAATTTTAATTACAATATATATATATATATATATATATATATATATATATATAATATCGAATTTAATTACAAAGTCACGATTATCAAATTCCCCAATTAAAAGATGATAGGAGGAAGGAAAGAAAGAAAGAAAAAAGGAGAAAAAAAAAGGAATTAAGAAGAGTACAAAATGCATACTGATCGCGATTAGATAGAGGAATGAGAAAGATAGAGAGAGAGTGAAGACATGCGAGTCTCGACTTAATTTAGCAAATCGGTGCTCCGTTTTGTCACTGTCCCTGCTTGAAAGCTACACTAAGAGAGACAGAGACAAAGACAGACAGACAGACGGAAAGAGAGCGAGAGAGAAAGAGAGAGAGTGTGTAGCCGCTCTCAAAGAGAAGAGTTGTCCAGGTTGTTCGTAACGAACGGACTTGTTCGTAACAGTAGACGGTTAGTTGGTACGTTCGTCGTGTTACTTCGTAGGCAGAAGCGGCACTTGGCAGCGAATACGATCGATCGCATATCCCATCGGTCGTTCTCCCTGTAATTATAGATCGGGGATGCCAGGTACGTTACGTCGTCGTATTCGTAGCCGAACACATGGGGCCCTCTTTGGCCATCCCCCATCTATCCGTACTCGTAATACGTTGCTCATGAGATGACCTTTAACATCTATCTTTCTTCTATTTATTTTTTTTAATTGATTTTATTTTTTTTTTTAATTGATTTTATTTTTTTTTTTTTTATTGATTTTATTTTTTTTTTTTAATTGATTTTATTTTTTTTTTAATTGATTTTATTTTTTTTACTCTTATGTTTTATCATTATTATTTTTTTAATTTATATTAAAACCTATCAATTGATCCATCAATAAAATTTTCATAAATTTTCTGATCCGTCCAATACTTTTTTTATTTCACGTAAAAAATGAATCTAGAATTTAATCCTTATTGTTCTAAGAATATTGTAAAATAAAGCAACTTTTCAGTTTCTTTTCCTTTTTGTTTTTTTTTTTTTTTTTTTTTTTTTTTTAAATTTACACTGGAATGTTGAACGATTTGTCAAATTAATAAAATTTTCAATTTTTCTGATCTATCAAATATATATTTTGATTTCACTTAATAAACGGTTTAAAATTTAATCCTCATTACTGCAAGAATATTATAGTACATTTGTAAGTCAATTCCAAACAAATTTCTATGCTTAGGAAAATGACAAGATGATTTTTATGAAATAATCGTTTTATTGGTAAAAAATGTTTTGATAAGTTTGCTCAAAAAAAAAAAAAAAACACAAAAAACTATCATAACGTGATTCAAAATGATATAATTTATTAATCCAGACATATTTATTCGAAATTTTCAAAATAATAGATTATAAAGAAATTCAAATATAGTAATGATATTGATAACGAATAATATAATTTTTACAATGATAATAATAATAATAATGATGATGATAATGATGCTGATGATGACGACGGATGTTAAGAAAGTAGAACATAAAGTAATGAGATAAGAAAGAAATCAAGAAAAAAAGAAGTTTCTCCACAAGGAAATATGAAAGCTTTCGCGTCTCGAAGATTCCATAAGAAGCCCTTCTAATCTTCCTCTAATGGGTGACACCCTCGTTCCATACTCAATCTAAGCGCGAGTACTCGTAGAGAGAACCAGTTCGTTATCGTATACTCTCTCTCTCTTTCTCTTTCTCTCTCTCTCTCTCTCTCTCTTCCTCCCTCTCTCTTTCTTCTTCCACTTTTTCTTTATTTCAAGGGGACATGGCACCAAAGCGTGTACGAAACACTCGTTAGAGACTTTGTCTCACGAAGAAGACGGTGGTTCAATTTAATGGGGAATAAGAGGAGGAACGTTTTCGAGTCTCCCACTCGAAAGAGACCATTAGTCATATTAGTCATTCGATGTTAACTTATACACTTTTCTTTATTTCTTCATGCTTTTAAAAAAAACACGTTGATGAAGGATATTCCAAGTGAAGCTTCGTTGATTTTTATCCTTCAACGTAACGTTCGAGAATTAAACGTAAAGTATCGAGAAAAGGATGAAAATGAATGGTTATATAATATTTTAATCATACCTATAACGATGTGTTTCGAGTATTACAAATTTCATTTGTTCAAAAGACATCAAAATTCATAGATATCCTTGTAGGATAAAAAAGATCTACATATTTTTTTTCGAAGAACTAACTTCTATTAATCTTTATCTTCATTATTGAAACTTCCAAGTAACTAATTTCAACTTAAAATTTTACTATCAAATATATGGACATTAAATAGCGTTGATTCAGAAAGAAGGAAAAAGAAAAGAAAAAGAAAAAAAAGGAAAAAAAAAAAAAGAGGAAAGAGTTTCCAAGATCGAAGACGTTTTATAAGATAAGATTATTACGTAAAATTTATGAATCGAATATGTATGAAATGAAAGTGAAAAAAAAAAAAAAGAAAAAGAAAAAGAAGAAAATACAAAGTGGAAATTCTTTTCACTCAGCATGCATTCGTGCCATGCGTGCCATGGCCAGAAGAAAAATGGCTGTGTTTAAACGGTCTCAGGGACGATTTATCGCTCAAACCGCACTGAGAGAAGCCAGCGACGACGAAATTATCCTCATGGAGCGCCAGTTAGGAAAGCTTGCTACCAGGAAGAATCTCTCTCTCTCTCTCTCTCTCTCTCTCTCTCTCTCTCTCTCTCTCTCTCTCTCTCTCTCTCGTGACGCATACATTGTTTACTCGCGAGTGCTAGCTCTTAGGGGGCCCTATATTTACAAGTCGTTAGAACGTTTACGAGGTAAAACTACGAACTCGATGAATCTCTCTCTTTCTCTCTCTCTCTCTCTCTCTCTCTCTATATATATATATATATATATAGTTGTTATTTTAACGATAAAGATAGAAATATAGAAAGAGATGTTTATATTTTATAACTGAAAAAAGAGAAAATTCCTATACAAGATCGAGTTAAGAAGAGCTTGAGTCGTTGAGCTCACAATTGCCAACATTCGAAGCTTTCCCGAGTGCTCCAAAAACTCTGACTGCACCTTCGGGCCATTCAGAGAGAATCATGGAAACTTTCTTACTTAAACGATGAGTATGGAGAAATCGAGCTGAAATCGTATATTTCGATATTAAAGTCGCTTACATACACGTTTCGCAGTGATATTAACGAGCGAGTTATTCGTCGTCTACTTTCTACTATCGAATAAAATTCGTTTTTTTTTTTTTCTTTTCTTTCTGTAATTGACGACTTGCCTAGAAATTGCGAATTAATGCGTATATTTAGTCGCAATAAAAAAAAAATAGAAAAACGAATCGAGTATACATGTTTCGTAGAATATATCATTAAAAAATTGACTAATCCTAAATCGATAATGTTATTATTGATCATTATGATGCACCGAGAGGATGATGAAAAACGAACTTTACGGATCTCTGATAAGCAGAATAAAAAAAGAAAAAGAAAAAGGAAAAAAGGGAAAATTTAACGAGAATTTAAACGAGAAAGAGAAAGAGAGATAAGCGCTAACAAATCGATCTTAAACGACCTTACTCTCGTCTTCTTCGAAGCAAATATCGTAGGAGCGGCCAAGTAGAGTTCACCAGATTTGCCTTTTCCTTTCCACCATGCTATACTCACACGAGACGAGAATTGAACGTATAAGTCACGCATGTGTGTAGGAAAAAGAGAGAAATACGACGCATTACGGTAGAACGTATGGTATTGTATGTACACAGGATGCACATAACTAGAGATACCAGGAGGCTCCTAAGGATCGTGGGAATTAGGTCTTCGGGAAAGTTTTTCCTAAGCGAAACTCCTAGAATTCGTGCGAAATAACCTAAGCTATACGACTTTCCAGCAGAATAACATCATACAATACTAAAGTTTCATGATGATTGTATTGTTTGATAAAGTATCAAATGTAGATACTTATCTATCAAATTGAATATTATTGCCTTTAACGCAATAAATAATAGTATAAATAATAATAATGATGATGATAATAACGAAGAATGAAAATTATAGGTTTCTAATTGCCAATCAAAAATATAATTTCAAATTGAAATATTCGAGATAAAATTACTTACAAAATTTAAATTACTAATGTAAATTCTATAGATATTTTTTATGTCTTCTTTTTTCTTTCTTTTTCTTTTTTTTTTTTTTTTTTTTTTCCCCTTTTCTTTTAACACTCGCAATTTGAGGACAACAACAAATATAAAATACCTTGAACCATAAAGACAAATTTACTCGTTTTCTCATTGTCAAGGACTCGATTTTCTTTCCAGTAGGCTATTTGAATCATGTAAAGTAGAGATCCTTGACGACCTTGAAGGATCGAATGTATGACAATGCGTCTTCTAATGCACATGTACTTATATCTATTTATCATGTACTTACATATGTATCTACTTATTTGTGTATACATGTATATATATAAATATATATACATATATATATATATATATATATATATATATATATATACACATGTGTATGTGTGTACACGTATCGCTCGTCATTGCGACGTCGAAGAATATTTCGTCACGGTGTCCGCTACGAGAGGAAAGAGTATCGAATATCTGGAACGAGGTAGAATAGAAACATGCGTGTGAATACGCGAGGAGACTGTGCATTACGTGGGTACATTTATGTGTATGTGTTTGTATTTGTGTGGAGAACGCTCGAGAGCACCGAAGTCGATTTATGACGATAAAACAGGTGTCTGCAGCTTTTACGTAAGCAGCCTTACAAGACTCAAGAGACGGGATCGTTCGATTCTTTCGAACGAGTTATTATTATGCCTGACTTTGCGTTTACGCGGCCTCCGTAAAACGTATTTTCACATGTGTCTGGTTGCATGTGTTTTATATATATATACACATATATATGTGTGTATATTTATATATATATACATATATATGTGTGTATATATATATATATATATATATATATATTTATGTACATAGAATCACGTCTACGTGAATAGAATTGCTAGAAGGTGGACGTTCGAAAAAGTCAAGATCAAATATGTGAACGATGCGAAACACGTTAGAGTAATAGACAGAAACTTGATGATAATCTAATTTTGAAGAGTATATTTGTTTTATATATGTATATATAATAAATATAATATATATATATGTGTGTGTGTGTGTGTGTGTGTGTGTGTGTGTATGAAAAAAAATATATATAAATATAAAATACAAATATAGCACAAAATTCTTATAACTTTAGCACTAATTTAATTTATGAATATTCTAAACAAAATCTATTTATTTATATACAAAAGTTATATACATATATATATATATATACACATATACATATATATATAGATATGTTCTTAGTTATAAGTATTTGTGTAAATATATATCTACGATTAACCATATAATGGTATAATCACTCACCTTTTTAAATCATTAATTAACAACCTAAAGTACTTAATTACATTTTGCAATAAATAAATTTTTCATTCTAATTTCTAACATTGATATCATCAAGAAAATCTAATTCGATTACAAAATGTTTACATGGTATATAATTGAATTGATTTAACCGTCGAAGGAATGTAACACGTTATAGAACTGCCTCTAGATAAAGATATAGCAAGCAAAAACAGTATCGACGATATCCTTGAAGCAAACATTCCTTTCAATGCTCGTTTGATTCAACGTAACTCCTCTTTCTCTCTCTCTCTCTTTCTCTGTTTCTCTCTTTCTCTCTCTGTTTCTCTCTCTCTCATTCAGAACGAATCATACGACTGGATGCATCCGGGCTTGGGAGCTCTCTACAATTGCGTGGAAGGAAGGAAAAAGAGCGCAGGTGCGTAAACGCGTAGGTGCTTCAACGACACGGTGGAACGATGTCTAACGGTTGTGAGAGACGGTTAAATAGTAGTTATAGTAGTTATAGTAGTTATAGTAGTTAACATGAGTTTCACCAAGATACGCTCGATGCACCTACAGTAAGTGCATCCTACACGTACGAGTCTCTTAGAATTATTCAATCTATCTTGAAAAATAAAATATATTTTTTCTTTTCAATTGATTTTCTCTTTCTCCTTTCCTCCCTCCACCCTCTCCCTCTCTTTTTTTTATATTTCGATTATTATTTCATGTTACCAAATACGTGCCTCACCTGCTTTCTCGCGTACTACTGACGAACAGACCAATAACAGCTGTTCTATTCACGGATGTTCACAAACGGCACACGTGTCCCTTTTTTCGTGCATGCATGTATGGTGTATATGTGTGTGGGTGTTTATATGTGCGCGCGCGCATGCGTGGATGCTTGCGTACGTGTATGCGTTTGTATCTATGGTGAATCAATGATCATTACCATTCAAAATATGTAGCTTTTATGTGGAACAAACATATCGTATTATTGAAGTTCCAGATAGTTTACATATTAACGATTTCTTATGGAACTTTTTATTCAAAACGAATCAAATAGATATTTTTCTGAATATTAATGAACAGTTGATAGAAGATACATAGTCGACAAAAAAATATAATTCTTATAACGAGTAAAATTCTTGTGTGTGTGCGTACATTATGAACTCTAATAAATATATAAATGAAGCGAAGGGAAGATCGTGTGAATAGAAATACGGCCATTCGATAATTTCTAACGGAGAACGTGTCGTTTTTTTCGAACTTATCCGAATGCCATACCTATGTGGTTTCATGAGAGAAAGAGAAAGAGAGAGAGAAAGAGAGAGAGAGAGAGAGAGAGAGAGAGAGAGAGAGAGAGAGAAAGAGAGAGAGGGAGAAAGAGAAAGAGAGAGGGAAAGAGAGAAGAGCAAACGGAGCTTCCTTCTTGCTACTGCAAGTCGGCCATTCGCCCGAGTTTTATTTTCATGCTTTCGGTCGGTGCTCGCGCGATTGCATAACGGTCACGCACACGCATACGCAAAGTCAGAGCACGCAACGCAATGGCAACGACGGACTGACCAGGACACCATTCTGACTTTTCGCATATGTATTTGTACGTGTATGTATGAGTGTATATATGTCGCACGCGATCGTACGTCTCTCGGTTGTTGCGTAAGTAAGTGGTCACTCGCTCTCCATACCGATTTTAGTAGTCAACTCTGTTTGCATGTGTACATGTGTCTCTGTTGTGTATGTGTATGTGTATGTGTATGTGTATGTGTATGTGTATGTGTTTGTGTATGTGTATGTGTATGTATGCGCGCACAAGCGTTTCTCTTTTCGCCACAAGAAAATACAGGAATTTTTGGCAGAGAAAACCCCCTGATCGCTTTCGTTCCCTTGGATGTCTTTTCTATCGACCTCTATCGACCTCTATCGACCTCTATCGACCTCTATCGACCTCTATCGACCTCTATCGATCTCTATCGACTCTTAAAATAGTAGGTCTACGATCCTTTCTAATTATCTAATCGCATTAAAAGAGCTTTTAATTCGCTTTAAATGATTCCGTAGGTTTATTTAAAGAAATTCTACTGTATTGTTCTTTAAAATAACTCAGGAACGTTATTCTAATCGATAAACTTACGTAAATGTTTTATTCTTAAAGAATATCTAACTTTGATAAATTAATATTTGTAACGATCATTAGAAATACAAATGTTTCAAAAAAAAAATATCTATATTATTTCTTTTACATTATATTCTAATTTGTTTATTCTAATTTATTATATTAATCGAAATTTGTTTACACAGACTGATTCGATTTATCGTTATTCTTGATCTCGATTCTTCTAAATTCGGTCACTCCTACGGTCTTACTTTCGACGTCGGTAGTCCATTTATCAGCGCACAGTAGCGCAAAGTAATCTAATTGCCAGGGTTGTGCCCGAGGCGCCCGAGTATCCATCATGCTGCCCCATGGAATTGCGTGCAACGCACTTTTCCGATAATTCGATTACACGTTAAAAAGGTGCCTCGAGCTCGGCACGACATTAGTGACATTTATAGTCTGCGTGTTACTATAGTGCGAAATATTTCGACACGGTGGCATTCATTTCACGCCTATCATTTTTTAATTAAATCATTATCGTGTAATGGAAAAGAGAAACGTATTTGTTCAATGCAGTGAAAGCTTTCTTCGTTGATAAACAACAAGTTAAGGAAAAGAGAAATAAATAAATAAATGAAAAATCTTACAAATTCTTTTCATTATTTTTTTAAATGCTTCAAATCTTTCGCAATGATATTTATATCATTATGCTTAGTTTTATATTATATAATAGTTGATGTTATAACATTGTATTTGTAATCTTGCACCGTTAATTTCAATGAAAACGTGTTACTTCTTTTTTTGATCGGCGTGTAACGAATAAAATGATAAAAATAATTGCGATTTTTATCATTTTATTCGTTAAGTAAAATAACGTAATTACTTTTGCACCGACCTAATACCATTATTATTCTTGACTCTTTGAAAAACGTCTATTGATCAACCGAGTACTAAAAGATTTACGCACATTTACACGTTATTCACGTAGCTCGTCTCAATTACGCAAGTATACATGTATATATACACGATACTAAAGAGGAGAGAGATTTAAAATCGCTTTGAATGTAAATACAACGAACGACGTGAAGGAAGTGCATCAACTTTAAACGACTAAGATGTCCAGTGCTGAGGTCAGACATTCCTTTACTTACATAACTTTGAATCTCTCTTCGTGTCATCGTTGTTTGTTTCTTATAGATTCCATTAATTTTCTTTTTTTCTTTTTCTTTTTATATCTTTTATAAATCGTTTCAATTTTTCATGTATATATGGTATATTTGTATACGCGTGTAAAATGTAAATGATAAAATTTCGTATTAAAGTAACAGTAATAGATGTAGTAGAAGTAATCGATGACTTCGTAGCCATCGTATTACGTGATCATTCGATTTCGTTTATTTTAAAGTCCGATCAAGAAGAGAAAAGCCAATGATTCGATTCGTCACTGTTTCGTGCTGACAGAAACGCACCGCGAGTTGTATAATCGTTGAGAGACACATAGCGGTACTACTACTGTTACTACTACACAGCCAATGTAATGACTCAAGCGTATTTGAAAAGGAACATCCTTCGTAGACGGATCAAGATTCCACTCTCGGAACGATCCCGAAAGAAGAAATCTCTCGACGACTTGGATACTCAAAATGTCAAGTGTCTTGCGCAATCGAATTCATCCGTGTATATATATGTATGTATGTGTATATATATATATATATATATATATATATATATATATATATACACACACACACACACACAGTATCTCAGATTTTATCGATCAAGACTTTGTTAGAACAATTATTTAAAAATCGATAAACATATAAGTACACATATCTATTTTTGAACGGATATTTTTTTGTGATTCAGATCGATATAAAAGCAGGGAGAGAGAGAGAGAGAGAGAGGGAGAGAGAAGAAATCTTTTAAAATTGATCGATTAGATTTCAAGGACGATTTTGATGACTAACAGATAAAATCAGTGGGACGTTGAAATTCGCTGATGTAACTGTGCTCGGTACTACGCAGAAACTTCAGCGCGCGGTAGCATATCGCTATTTTACTTCGGTCCCAAGTCTGCAATTTACCATCGAGGACAAAAGAGGAGGATTCCTGAGGCATACCGCAGCAGCGACCTCCATGAATTCTTTTGCCTGGAACGAGGAAAAGAAGAAGAAGACTGTGGTGTGCGCGGGCGTTTCTCGAGAAATCTCCGTGTATGGTAAGCTGTCTTCGCCTCATGCACTTTACATGTTTGTATACGTGTGTGCGTACACGTACTGTGCGAAGAAAAGCAGGTGCATGCCGTACAAGCAGCCCGTGCCCAACGGTATCACTTGTATATTTTTGCACCTTAAAGGATCCGAAGGATGCAGTCAACATCAACTTCCTCTTCGTGAATTCAATTCTTTGATGATCATGATTCGTCAATTGTGCTAACTCAATCGAAATAAAATGCGATTATGACGATTCTCTACCGGAGATCTCGAATTTTCTCTTTAATGCTATTTCTTCAAGAATTGGTAAAAGTTTACAATAATAATAATAACAATAATATCTAATGTTATCTAATAATAGTAGTAATAATAATAAATCATTTTCCATCTTCTTATTTTTTTTATCCACCCAACGAGTTAATGAATTTCTTGATTCGTCATTAAGATCTCAATAATTAACGAACAAATTCGTAGATTGTAATAGTAATCCTGTGAATTATTAATATTTTCTTCAATTAATCAACGAAAAATTTCTTTTTTCTCATAATCCAATACTTATTTAATCTAATAATTGATAAAAAAAAAAAAGAAAAAAAGAAAAAAAAGAAAAAAAAAGAAAAAAGAAAAGTAATGAAAGATATAAAAATAAGAAGAAAAAAAAAAAAAAAGGAACGAACGAATCATTTCTATCTCTTTTCTTTCCATCTTCGTAATCTAAACATAATCTAACGTCTTCTCTCTTGATCCTATTCCGTCGTTCAAGTTTCGAATAATAAAGCAAACCAAGTTAGATTCCTTTTTCTAGCAATAATTGGCCGCTCTCTAATCGACGGTAGCTCGACTCCAATTCTCAGAAGCGATGCATCCGGTCCAACAGCATCCCCCCCCCCCTCTCTCTATCATTTCTACGCGGGAATAACAACTTATTGTTGATAATTGGTACAAACCGGAGGCACGTTCGCGCGGTTAACTACATCATGTTCCGCATCGTCTCTCTCAGCTGTCCTCCTTCGCAAGAGTGCGAAGACTGGCTCATTTTCAACGGCGACTCTTCCGCGAAACACACATCCAGGAGGAGGATTTATTGGCCCACAGATGGGATTAATTGTGAACAGTGTTAAACGCGTATACTGACATTGAACGCGTTAAACGAGTTAGTCTCTCTTTACAATCTTCTTGTCGTTTTTTTGTTTTCTTTCTTTCTTTCTCTATTTCTCTCTCTCTCTCTCCCTCTCTCTCTCTCTCTCTCTCTCTCTCTCTCTCTCTCTCTCTCCCTCTCTTTCTCCCTCTCTGTCTCTTTCTTCCACTTTCTTTCTATTTCTCTCATACAATCGTGATTTACTTTCACTCGAAAAAAATACAACGTATACAATCATTTCTTTTTTCTTTCTTACGTTTTTGTTTTTAGCTATAACGTCAGAAAGGAAATCGCGTCACGTCATACGTCGAAAGTCATTCTATGAACGCCAATAAAGATTCTTGTTTGTTGAATTTCGCTGGATGAAAGTACAAACATATGGACGTTTCGCGTCTATATTAGAGAAAAAAATTTCAAGTGAAAACTAAGGGAAGTTTGTGTGCAAGAGAGAGAGAGAAAGAGAAAGAGAGGGAGAAAGAGAAAAAGAGAGAGAAAGAGAGATAGAGAGAGGGAGAGATTGTGCTTTCTCGTTTTCAAATGGATCACTCGAAAATAAGTACAAAGTTTTCTGGCAGCTGCACAAAACTGATTTAATCTCCCATTTGTATCGTTGCATTGTTGCCTTTTCGAAAATCTAAAAGAGAGAGAAAGAAAGAGAAAGAGAGAGAAAGCATTCCTATCAAATGTGCTCGGTGCAGCATGAAACAGTCATGAAACTCGTGAAATTCGCTTAGAAAACTATTGGAGAGATTACCCTCGAAATTTCTACTAAAAGTAAATAATATAAAATTCCTATGAGAAATAATATACATTTACATATTAAGTATCCCCGATATATCGTTCTTTTTCGTTAGGTATAAAAAGTTCTGACGTAGATAAAATATCCCTAATAAGTAACGTTTTCATTAATTGCATCATATACGTTTGTATATGACAGACGGATTCACGTAAAATAGTTACAAACAATTTTCATCAAAATCATATATCAAGATCATTATAAGTATCGATTTAAAAACAAATGATAGAAAAAATCAATCAATAATTTTTTGTCTCGATATATTAAACAATTATACTCGATTGTATTATTTAATATATAAAAAAAAGAAAACAAAGATTGAAATCGACATTCATAACGATATCGATGAAAATAGTTTGTAATATATAATTTACGTAAATCATTCATATAATTCTAAAATGTACTTACCTTTGTATATAATTCTAAAACGTAACATACCTTTCTAATAGTATATGAATATCAGTATAGAAAATTGTACGGTAGCAAAATATTATATGACTTAGCATGAAACGCGTTCGTCTAACGAGCCTTTAATCGTTCATAGATTAAATTTAAATCGCCATTACGTGTTCCTTCACTGTTTCTATCAGAGTAAATATATATATGATAAATATATATATATTTACACACACATACACACACACAAAATATATTTACGTATGTCTATATATGTGTACATATGTGGAAAAGAGACTCGATTGTTTGAAAAAGCTCTTCAATTTCTAGCGGTTAACACGCTAACGAGCCGACTATTTGAAGTATGTATCAAATGAGATCTGTCGCTTCTATTTCACGAGAACAAATTTGAGATATACATACACACATATATCTATATAGTATAGATGATTGAAAGGCAGACTTGCGGGCCTATTGTAACTACACATCCGGCAGAACACTATACAACTGTTATGTTCATCGAATAAAGGTTGCCATCAGACCTTAAAACCCAAACACGAATGCAATTCGATATTTGAGGTTTCCTCGAGAGTTCATTGGACGTTGTGTAACAAAAGTTTTGTATGTATAAATGCGTGTATCTCTTCTTATATTTCGTGAAAAATTACGTTTTTTTATATCACTAGTTTAATTTTATTTTACCGAATACGTTACTCCAATATTAATTGAATTGTCGTAAAAAGGAAAAAATAATTAATTTTCGTTAATAAACCGTATTTTTTTCTCCCTCTTTTTTATTTATATAAATTTAATTAGCTTATAATTAAATTTTTTTTCTTTTATCATTCGAGATACGAAACGTTTGGTGCTAAAATTTTTAACAAGATTTTATCGACACACATTTTAATGATTTCGTTATCATTCTTATATAAGATGAAATACTATTTATCTGAAATCAGTAAATAACACGATAAGACAATATTTATTATTATCTTATCAACGTTAAGTGTAAGTGATGAATATCTACAAAAATAGAAAAACAAAAATGTTTGGAATGTTCAAACAAAGAAGGAATGCGTCGGGCATCCTGACAACCGTCGTTGTAGTGGTAGTCGAGGTTTCCTCTCCGTTTATTGATCGAAATACTCCCTCGATGTCTGCAATTCTGCTGCAGACTATCCAACAACCCTTCCATCGTTTGGAACATTGCCCTAGGGATTTGTATTTTACCAACATTTCTCAACAAATATTTCCTTACTTTTTTTTTCAAATAAGACTCTTCGAGTACAGTTCCAACAGAAATGGCTGTACAATAAATATTTTTCATTTTTTCTTTTTCTCTTCAACGAATGAATAGTTATAGTTTCTCCGGTAGTCAAATAGCTCATAAGAACGTTAACGACCTTTTACTATTTTTACGGAGCACATTTTATTAGAAGAGAAAATGCTTGTTAAAATCGTCTTTATTCTTTCCTCAGTTTAAATTATATTCAGAGACTAATTGCGTCATTAATAATGAGCTAATATAACTTAATTTTATTATTCTATTTTATTCAATATCGAAGAATGCTTTATATACAAATATTTTTAAAAAGTTTTTAAATTTACGTCGAATTTTATAAAAAAAAAAAATCAAAAGCATTATGCAATTCTATTTCTTTCTTTCTTTTTTTCTTTCTTTTTTTTTTTTTATTAGTTTTTTCTTCAAATATTAATGAGAAAGAAAAAGAAAAAAATAATACGATAATATCCGATCGAAGCACATTTTTATTACATAAAATGAGCCAGTTAGGTAGCATTAAACGAGAGAAAGAGAAAATGTGTTTTGAAAAAAGGGGAACCAGACGAAACCGAGTCACTTTACCAGCTTTAAATCGAGATAACATTTTCACTAAGAAACGACATTCCACCACACGATATGTACATACATACCTAATATATACGAACTGTCTACTAAAGATAGAAAAAGGGGAGACAGAAAGAGAAAGAGAAAGAGAGAGAGAAAGAGAAAGAAAGAGAGAGAGAGAGAGAGAGCGAATGAGTGAAAAGATCTAAGGAACTACGACGGCTTATCTTCTTTGTGCGATACTTTCTAAGCGAGGGAGGAGATATTTGAAAGAATTAAAAGAGAAACAAGAAGAACCTCGCGAGAGAAGCGCGTTGGCGGTGTGAGAAAATTATTTGCACCTTGTGGCGAGTTTCTTTACGGATGAGTGCACGTCGACGAAAGGACAGTTTCTTTTTTTATTATTTCTTCCTCTCTTTTTCGCGACGACAAAACGAAGAGAAAAACGTTCGTTGCAGTACCTCAACCAACAAAGAGAAGCGTGACGCCTTCTCTTCTTTCTGCACGTCATTAGAAAGATAAAGAAAAAGAGAAAGAGAAAGAGAAAGAGAAAGAAAAAGAGAGAGAGAGAGAGAGAGAGAGAGAAAAAGTGAGAGAAAGAGAGAAACAGAGAGAACTGTCTTCGAGACCGTGTGTATCTCGTTAATTTGTCGAGTGGAAGTGCAACAGCCCGTGTGTTTCGTTTTTCTTCCACGTACGTAAGTAAGTAAGTAAGTAAGTAAGTAAGTAAGTAAGTAAGTAAGTAAGTAAGTAAGTGTACGTAGGCACTCGAGCGAATTGCCCAGCTTTGCTATATATATATATATATATATATATATATATATATATATATATATAAGAGCTTAGAGCTTTTAAGGGATTAGAAGTAGGCTCTCTAATGGATAAAATTTTACAAAGTAAACATAGGGTATTACTAAATGTAGGAGCGTATGTTGTTACATACTCTCTTTTAAGACGATAATCTAATATTAAAATTAATTCATTCTATTTAAATCGATTTAATATTACATTTAATTTAACTTCTATTATGTTCCATTATATTACTTATTATTAAAAAGTATATGTATATTACTTTATACATATATATTTTTATATTATATATTACCTTTCATAATATATCTTTTAACTCTTATTCGTCGTTTCTATATAAACGTATCTATTAAAAATTTCGATATACTGATTCTAACATAAGACTTGACCTTGAGACATAAAACACCTGCAAAGAAAGGGGTTGTAATATATCACGGAACCATAGTCAGGTGCATCCGAGAAACCTTGGAATCTTAGCTGAGTGAGCGAGCAACGATCGTTCGTTCGTTCTTTCGTTTCTCCTCTTCCTCCTCCTCCTCCTCCTCCTTTTCTCGGAGAAAGTCACACGATGCATCGAGGATAGATAGACGAAGAGGTGTACGTGCCTGTAATTCGATAGAGTTTGCCTGGAAAGCTGAGAGACACTAGTTGAGTGCATTCATCGATTCATCGTTCGATCGATCGATCCGTCGATCTGTCCATCCATCTATCGATCTATCCATCCCGATGACAAATGATTTTTCTTCCTTTTCTTTTTTTTCTTTTTTTTTTTCTTGGCATTATATTTTATCTATCTACACGCTCTCTCTCTCTCTCTCTCTCTCTCTCTCTCTCTCTCTCTCTCTTTATCTACCTATCTATCTAACTATCTATTTATCTTTTTCCTTTTTTCTTCGTGAAGGAAACACAAGAAAGTGTCAGAGTTCCACTGTAAGATTATTTTCAGTTTTCGATCTCACGTCGAAACGATGTATTTGAGATATCGAACTCGTTTGACGATGCAATAGGAACGACTCGAGTGATCCGTGTTGTCTCACTGTCTTCAGGAAAAGGAACAATAAAGAAATATACACAAAGAGAGAGAGAGAGAGAGAATCATGTAATACTACCTACGTGCTCGAGCACGGGTCTCACGTTAACGTAGCATTGACTTTAACGTAAATCTATGGTGGCGCCTGGTCGAGAAGACAATACGCTAGATCCTGTCACGTCGATCTTCTATTCGTGTAGGACGACGGCAAAGGACTATCCACGTTGTTGCTTTACCACGACGCACGGTTGTTCTCGATCTCGAGCATGAAACGTTTCTATCTTCTTTCTATCTATCTATCTCTCTCTCTATCTCTCTCTTCAAGATTTCTCTACTCTTTCGTCTATGTACTTATTTACATTAATATGTAACAACGGAATGGCTCCATTCCTAAGATAACACGTATGTACAGCTGACAAATAAACGATCTTATTATTCTTATAATATGACTATTTAACTGTATTGATTATAATAAAAAAAAGTGTTAGAAAAATAATTGTCAAACTGATCTAATCTTAAGATAAATTAAACATTTTGAATTTGTTGATTCGAAACATAAAATTTATAATTGCTTAATATATCCATTTATAAAATAAAAATATTTTGTAATTATTGATTACTTTTAAAAGATTCATTTCTTTTTTTCTTTCTTTCTTTCTACCTTTTTTTTTTTTGATGAACGATCATAATCTATCTTTCAAGTGTATTCCTGGTAAATAACAATCAGAATTAATCGATTAATGAAGCTTTTCAATCCGCAATGAAATTTCTATCTCAATTAATCCAGATAATTAAAGTACCATCAGAATACAATAGTATTTGTAGTTGGACCCTGCCTAACTCTAACGAAATTTTCATTTATGTTTGATAGAGAATTTAAACGATAATTTGTGTTTAAACTTTGATATAACGAGATACGAATAAAGAGAGATAGGGGGAAATGGAGATTAGAGAGAATGTAGACTTTACTTGGCGTGAGAGAGTAAGTAGCACGCTTAGCGCGTTCGCCGTGTTCGAACGTCGACCTTTTCCTAGTCCACTTCGACGTCGGTTCGAGTCAAATTATTAACTCGCAAAGGTCTCCGACGATGGAGAAACTAGAATATTCGTGAAAGCGCGACAGCTCGTTGTCGTCGTCGACTCGTAACTCTGCGTTTTCGTATAAAACGTCAGAAAGAGAAAGAGAAAAAAAATAAGAGAGAGAGAGAGAGAGAGAGAGAAAACGAGTACGTTCGTTGCCTTTTGTTAACAAGAACATCTTTCAGGAATCTCGATATCGACTAAGAGAAATAGACCGGTAAAATGAACGCGTCGATGAATTTCATCGTTTCAGAAAGTCCTCGTTTCGCTCACGTTTTCAAAAGAATCGCTATGGCCTTGAGTAACGATCCTTTTTAACTTTACTACGCTTTTATTTCCCCGTTTCATTCATTAATCGTGTTCTATCTCGAATAGAATTCCTCAAAAATTTCTTTTTTTTTTTTTCTTTTTTTTTTTTTTTTTTTTTTTTAAATATATTTTATACACGTAGCTATACCAACCTATTTACATTCATTAAATTTATTTATTCATTATATATATATATATATATATATATATATTATTTTAATATTAATGTTGTAATAATTAAAATAAATGTCGATAATACATTATTAATATAGTTAATATATACATGCAATAAAAGAAGACATAATTATTCTCATATCTTATCTTATTAAATTAATTCACGTTTAAATATGCCTATAATCGATATAACATCAAATTCGTATTAGTTCATAATTCATCGAGTAAAATATATGAACTGATAAGAAAACGACTAGAGAAAGGAAAACAGGGTGCAGCACATGCAGTCGTCGTGTCTCGTAAAGATCAGCTGCAACTCTTCGTGGTCATCGTGACATGTATACATACATACATACATACATACATACATACATACATACATACATATTGGGTGTAATAGTAGACAACGCATTCGGAGCATAGAGAGAAAAGGAGATGGCACACGATCGACTTTCTAAACTCGTATCAAAGGACGCTCTTCCAAGATCGTCACTTTCTCTTAGTGATCGATAAATTCTATGAAAAAGAATGAGAGAGAAAGAGAGAGGAAAAGAAAAAGAGAGAACTTTTTTCGCTCTCTTTCCTTCATTTTCTCGATAAATGCACCAATTTCAAAGAGCCCTATTCTCGGATCAAGAAAGATCGATAGATCCCTCTTTTGGAATTCTCTTTACACACACACACACACACACACACACACACACACACACACATATATATATATATATATATATATAAGTTTCTCGATCGAAGAATGTAGAACATGATCGTAACTTACGAGGATCTTGACTATTTTATTTCACATCGATGATAGGTGAATTTAGTAGGATACATTTAACAGCTATGTTACCCTTCTCTATCGATCAGATATATTACAAAGTACTATATATGTATATCTTAGCAACTATTAAACCGTTGCCCTCTAAATCGTTACGTTTGTTAGCTACTCGAGCTACGGAGCAACATGATCATTTGCCGAACGATGAAGAGATAACTGTTTATGTTACAGGAGCTACCGACGTTCCTTGTAAATCATTCCGCCCACAACCCAAGTTCTGACACTACAAATATTTAACGAACATGCTTTCGGATCGGTTGATAAATTATCGAGATAATAATATAACGAATAGTGTAACGAGAGAAACGATACCTATTGGTATTGATCGGACAATTCTTTTCTTTTCCTTTTTTTCCTTTCAATCGAATTATTGTTGTTGAATTATTATGTGTTTAATATTTTTTCTTTTTGTTTTTCTTTTTTTCAAACTGCAAGTTGATAGAATATATTTATAGATACGATAAATTTCTCTGAAATTATTGTTGATTAAAATAAATACAATTGAATAGAATGGAAATTAGTATCCCGTATAAATCATAATGTATTCTTATTAACAATATTATAGTAGATGGATCAAAGGATGGATTCATTATATCACTTTCAAAAATACTGATTCGTCATAATAAAACCTTCTCGAATCTGTCTATTTTTGTTTCGTGTGAAAAATAATCAAACTATCTAATATTATCATTGAAAAATTAACTCTTAATCTTTGAAAATCCTATTTCTTCCTAAGATCTGTAAAACAGAATTATATGATACTAAAAACATAATATAAGTTTCATACTAGTATTATTACGTTATACTAAACATCATTGATATCTAAGAAACGTAGAGAAACATCAGATAAGAAGTAAATATTAATTTGATGCTCTGTGTGTGTATGTGCGTGCGCACGCGCGTGTGTGTGTATCGAAATGAAATAAAATTATAAAAAAAAAATATATATATATAGGATGACCCATTTAAATCTATAAATAATTAATCCTATAAATAAATAATCTCTTCGAAAAAAACATGCATATATTTACTAAAATGTAGTAAGAGTAATAGTAAATAAATAATAGTAGTAGCAAGAGTAATAGTGAATAAATAATAATAATAAAAAGGTAATGGTTTCTTAGCAATATTAAAATTATAATATCTTCTAAACTAATGGTCTTTCTATATAAATAGATTAATATTTTTTTTTTATAGAGAATATCGAGATATTTAATGTATTCAAAATTATATGATAAAAAAAAAAGATAAGAAAAACAAATTATAAAATTACTTCATCCTCGAAACAGAATGAGTTTCGTTTGTTACATTTTTTTAAATATATCGAACAAAAATTCAAAGAAATATTTATATTTAAGAGATAACTAAATTTATAGATTAAAATGAGTCACCCTGTATGTATATATATATATATATATATATATATATATATATATGTATAGGAGAGGGTGATTTGAAAATTACATGACATTATAGAAAGTTAAAGATTCATCAAAATAAAAGGAATTCATTTCAATGATATATTTCTTATAAGACGATGACCAATAAGACTTGTCTTTACAACGTGACTCGTTTCACCATGTAATCGCTTGCATAATACTGTTAGGTTTCTTTCCTTCGTAATAATAATAGTAGTAGTAGTAGTAATAGTAGTAGTAGTAGTAGTAGTCGTTGTCGTCGTCGTCGTCGTTGTCGTCGTTGACTTTCGATCGTCGAAATCGTGGCTTGGCGGGCGGTCTAAGCTCGCGATCACGGTCTTTGTTTCTAAATCGGTTCTAAATCGGTACACAACTACCGCCTTCCACGCCTTCGTCTAGCACGAACTGAACTCGTTCACCGTAAAAAAATTTTAAAGTACGAAAGAAAAAAAAAGAAAACAATGAAAAAATATATTTCCAAATAAACTTAATGAACTCAATTCGTACGATTGAACGAACTAAATTAAAACTCCGACTGATAAAATCATTCCAGATAGAAGCCATACGAAATACATAGCTTAACGATAATGTGCCTAACACAGAAGGAGCTTCGATACCGGCTAAGTGCATCTTCGATTTTCAAAAAAAAAAATGCGACAATCGAGATTTCCCGAAGATTTCATCGTAATCTTTTATTCAAAATCCTAATTGATTTAATTAATCTCTCTCTCTCTCTCTCTCTCTCTCTCTCTCTCTCTCCCTCCCCCCCCCTCTCTCTCTCTCTCTCTAAATATATATATATATATATATATATATATATATATATATGTGAAAAAGAAATATATATATATTTCTTTGTCTATCATTCAATTTTTATGTTTATTATTAATTTATTAATTCGTTCTTATGAAAAATACAATAATAAAAGATAAAATTAATGTCGTTAATTAATTCTTGCAATATATAACTCAATCTTTAGAAATAAT